>NC_064414.1:53525000-53577500 GCF_023375975.1 Astyanax mexicanus
AGAGCTCTGATCTGCTGAGCCATCTGTTTCTTTGATCAGATAGACACGTGTGTTGAGCTAATGTGTGTTTTACAGCATATATATTTACCTGAATATATACACATATGTATGTGTTGTGTCATATCGTATCGTACGCGATAATATCGCCCACATTTTTAAATATGGTGAACGATATTATACCCTGAAATATCGTGCCATATCATACCCACCCCTAATTATCACATCAGGGCTCTACTTTTTTGCTGTGTGTGTGTATATATATATATATATGTTCAGAAAAAGGAATCTGCAAGTGCCTTTGTGTCCAGAGTTAAAAAAAAATGTATATATATATGTAAATGTTACTTTAATCTATTAAAGTACCAGGGTGGTTGTACTTTATTTGTTTTATTTATTTAGAATATTCAAATATTTTTATATTGGAAGCCCAATGTCTGCTCTCAATAGAAAAACGTTAGTTTAACTGTAAAATGGTGTAATAGTTTTATTATTATGCAAGTATATTACTACTGTTGAACATTGTCTTAAAGCTCCTTTGGGAGCCCAGAAGCAGGAAAAATATTTTTTACTATAGTGGAATTTTAAAATGACAAAATTATCGTTTATCGCAATAATTTCTGGGACAATATATCGTCCTGAAAATGTTATCATGACAGGCCTAGTCACACCATATGACATGGTGTTAGTGTGTGTGTATCAGTGTGTGTGTGTGTGTGTGTGTGCGTGTGTGTAGGTCTGTAGTCTGGTCTCTAATTGTATATCCATAATGCCCGGCAGCATCTGCCACCCCGGCGCTGCGAGGGCAAGCGTGGCGGCTGGCACATCATTTTTCCCCCTCTGCCTCTGAAATGGCTGGTAATGGTTGTTTATGATAGACTGGCATTCTGTGGGAGCGGGAATGATCCCGGTCATTAGCGGGTCACGCGGGCGGCTGATAGATGCCCGGATTTCTGCTGTACGGTGACGGGCGCGTGTGCGTGCGTGTGGGCGGGCGCGTGCGGTGAAGTGGGGTGCAGAACGAGCCCCGGCGCCACGTGTCTGACCGAACGGTGATAGAAGTCACGGCGGCGTCGGCAGGTAGGAAGAGCGCTGATAGAGAAAATGAGCGCGGCGGAGGAAATTGCTTTAAAAGATAACGCCCACGTTTCACCAGCGAATGGGATGTTTCTCTCGGGGTCGTCGTAAAATTCCGACGAAAGTATTTTAAAGCAATCTGCGCCAAATTCCTTCCACCAATAAAAAGCTGAATAAAATGTCGTTTGATCTTTTTTTTTTGTTGTTACTTTTGTTTCAAAATGTTTTTCCTCCATAAATGGAAACAATAGATTGAAAACATTCTACAGAGATTAAAAATATTCTATTTTATTATTTTATAGAGCTTGGAGTGATTCTCTCTGACTTTTTTTTTTTTTTTACGAAAATAACTTCCGCATTTCAGTTTATTGTAGATTAAGCATCCAACAAATGTGAGTATACCCCTCACACCCCTTAAATTCCTGCATAATAATTATTTATTTAGATCTTTTCATGGAATAGCTCTATAATAATGCATATTAGATTTAACTATGGGTAGTTTTTCCCTTGTTTGAATTGAGTTTTACCCCTCAGCTTGGTTTGTTTTCACACAGGCACAAAGCTAAATGCAACAACATGCGCCAAAGTCAGAGCACACCTGCTTCTTAAAAGGACTGGCAACTGGTGCACTGATTGGTTTATTTTATGTTACACCTAAAACACACCCATGATAAAGTATAGCAACATGGCACCTCATGGCAAAGAACTCTGAGGATGGGAGTGCCGGTTTGTAGAATTGATTGAGAATTGATATAAATCTAAAACTGAATTTCATAGCTGAAAAGCAAGATGTAAAATAAAGTATTTTAGGGCATCTGCACACCAAAAGAGCAATTAGAAACATACATTTGCAGAAATTTGACGTTATGTGTAACTTAAGTGTCTCATGACTCCGAAGACTTTCTGAGAAGAAAAAACACTGCTAAAACAAAGCTGTGAAAGATTAAGCCAAATTAGATCTTAAAGCATGTTGTATCTGGTGTTATACAACATAAGAAAAATCCAACAATGGATTTGCCAATTTATTCAATGAATCTTCCAGATGAAGCAGGGTTTTGGACTTTTTCCACAAACCAGCTCACATGGCATTCATTCATACTAGAGACCAAAACTGGACTTGAATTTTAAGTAATGGAATAAGAGCTTTAAGATGAAATGCTGGGTTTCTTTTCCTTCACTTACTTTCAGTCTAAAATGTGTTTTTTTTTTTCCTGCACATGATAATTACCTCTTCTCTTGAACCATTAAATCTCGTGGAGTTGAACTGGGTGTTGAGTTATTTGCAGTCGGCTGGGTTTGTATAAAGTGAGAGTAAGGTGTAGTTCTGTTCATTATTACTGAAGCAGCAGAACAGGGTGAGGGTTCTCCATATCTGATCAACTCTTTCTCTTTATCTCTCTCTCCCTCGCTTTCTCTCCATCCTAGAGACACAACATTATGACCACCTGCTTATTTCTGCATCTATTATCCATTCTTTCCTTTTTTTGAGTTACTTTTTTACCTCATGAAGCACCTAAGTGACCCATGCTTAACATCCTCATATCATCACTACAGGAGAGTGAGCTATCACATCATGTGGGAAACTGGGGTTCAATTCCCAATCTGGGTGATTGAATGCTGCGCTACACTAATAAGTCCATGGGCAAGACTCCTAACACTACAGTGGCTAGCCTCTGTAACAGGAATAAACTTCTAAGTTGCTCTGAGAAAGTAAATGTAATTAGCTAATATATATATATATATATATATATATATATATATATATATATATATATATATTAAATAAAACTAAGCTAAGTAAACAAAACTTTAATTGTAGCACTTGGTTAGCGTGGTTAGTGGCTAATGCTGCTCCAGCACTGCTAGCCGGGGTTAGCAGCAGCCTACCGGCTGATAATACTCACCTCTGAGAATTAGCGGCTAATGCTAATGCTACTCCGGCCCCAGTGCTGGAGAAACTTCACTAAAAACTCACCCTTATAACACTGTATTTCAGAAGAGTGTCCTTATTGTTCCTTAATACCTGATTGATTTTACATGAATTTATACATGAGGTACACCAGATTATAAGGAGCACTAATGATTTTTGGGAAAATTAAAGGATTTTAAGTGAGCCTTTATAGTGTGAAAAATATGATATGAAATAAAAATCATAATCAAGAATGACTCATATTTTTTATATGTTATAAAACTGCTGTTATAAAAAATATTTGTTACATTAGAAAAAAAATTGAATTCATCTGATTAAATTTTGATTCTGATTCAATGTTGAATTTGGCTTCAATATTGAGGAATGGGTCTGAGGTCTTATTACAGGTTAAAAACTCCAGCAGCACTGCTGTCTCTGATCTACTCGTAGCATCAGCACAACACACACTGATGCACTAATCCTTATTATGGGTGTAAAAGCAAGGAGGTGGTCATAATGTTCTGCTTTGCTCAGTGTCTCTCTCTCTCTCTCTTTCTCTCTCTCTCTCTCTCTCTCTCTCTCTCTCCGCTCTCGCGTTCCGTGCGGACGTGTCCGTGTTTTGGCGTCTCTGCTGTCATGTTTGATAATTTCACGCTCTCGTGAACAAAAGGTCCTCATGGTTCAGCTGGAGCGTGTCAACCGCTCCCTGACAGGAGACTCTCACTTCTGCCCGTCTGATTGGTCACTCCGGCTGGAGGAAAAAAAAAAAAAAAAAAAGGACGAAACTGGGGGGAAAAGAGGAGCAGAAAAAGAGAGAGTGATGGCCAGCGCTGTGTTTCTCTCTCCGCTAAATTTGTTCCCGCGCTGCCCTTTCTCAGCTTTCCATCAGCCGAGGTTAATGGAAGAGAGCAGGGAGGTTTGGGGTCTGAAAAAACGCACAACATTGGAAATCTTTGTCCAAACTCATTGCTTTTTGACTAGGTACAGCGAGTCACTTTATGGAGGTATAAAGGAAGGCGGGACACCTTCCCCGGGACTCCCCGGCGGTGTCCGCCGCCTCCCCGCCGCCCCGCTCTCGTACCGGTTCTCCTGTTTACCGAGGCCGAACGCGCTTTATGGCTGAGCAGCTTTTTACGCTGAGTGCAGGTCATCACGCCACTCTATAAACTCTATAAACTCTATAAACGCTGGACAGTGTGTATGATCACTGCCGCGCTGTCTGACTGAACCTCTGATGAAGAAGAGATTGGAACCAGGCTTCTCCAGTTTTCTACTTTATCTGACCGTCTGACAAACATAACATCAGATAACGCAGCTCTACAGTAGAGCCGTAAACATCTGGATCCTCCGTCTGGAATCAAATGATTGGTTATCGCTGGTGAAAACAAAAATATATGGAGTGTATTTTTATTATTAGTATTATGACAGATCATTCTGGACTATTGACTTCTGTTACAAATCTGATAAAATTATTGTTTTTTTGTGTGTGTTTTTTTTTTTATTGTTTTGTCATATCGCCAAGAGTATCACTATTGCAAAAAAATACCATGAAATATCATGATATTATTTTGGAGCTTTATCTCCCACCCCTCGTAAAAACTAAAAAAAAAATCATTATTAAGAATGGCTCATGTATTTGTAGAATGTTGATATATATATATACGAAATTGACCACCTCTAAATACATGTTATGAAATTGTTGTCATTTACTGTATGTTACATAATATCTGAATCATGCTAAATTCTCATAAAAGACAAAATACTGATTATTAATTTCTACTTTACTGAAGAGCCGCGCTATCTGACGTTTGTCAGGCGGTCAAATAGAGTCGTAAAAACATCTGGATCCTCCGTCTAGGGTAAAATGATTGGTTATCTCTGGTGAAAACTAAAATATATGGAGTGTATTATTATTATTAGTATCATGACTGATCATTCTGAATCATTGACTTCTGTTATAAATCTGATAAAAGTCTTAAATTTTTTAATATCTCAGTTAGCGGTGTGCCATATATCATATCATATATGCAATAATACAAATAAAAATAAAATTTTCATTTTGTTTCAGTAGTGTCATCTTTAAATATATAACTTTATAACTATATATCTTTATCGTCCTGAGACCCGGACTTTAGCATGGTGTGCATTTTTAATTTCTTCTATCTATTCAGAAGTACCTAACAAGTATAAAAAATATATTTATAGAAACTTAACTTTTTCTTTGTATAGGAAGCATTTTTGCAAAAAAAAAAAAAAAAAAAAAAAGAAATTGCCATTTGGGATCAGAAGGACCCAATTAGTCAAAAAACTATTTTTTTCTTATTACTGATATAACGAAATAACCTAGTTTCAAACGTAAAAATCTGATATTTTTTTACCTGGCTATAGAAACATTTGCATGGGATTCTCGCCATCTTGTTTTTAATCAGTTAAGTATAATGTTGTCATGTGACCACTAAATAGTACTGGCATATGTACATGTCTACATATATAAAAAAAAATAAGAATAATGGTGCAGAGAAGGAGTGATAGATAGATAGATAGATAGATAGATAGATAGATAGATAGATAGATAGATAGATAGATAGATAGATAGATAGATAGATAGATAGATAGATAGATAGATGCCTAAATTTCCTTCGGGATAAATAAAGTATCTATCTATCTATCTATCTCTATCTATCTATCTATCTATCTATCTATCTATCTATCTATCTATCTATCTATCTATCTATCTATCTATCTATCTATCTATCTATCTATCTATCTATCTATCTATCTATCTATCTATCTATCTATCTATCTATCTATCTATCTATCTATCTATCTATCTATCTATCTATCTATCTGTCTAATCTTTTTCAAGAATTACAGTTTTGTTTACTTAGACACTTCCTAGTGTTTCTAGTGTTGTTTAATGCGCCTTATAATCCACTGCGCCTTATGTATGAAAATAAACCCGAAAATAGACATTCATTGATAGTGTACTTTATAATCCGGTGTACCTTATTAAACATTAGAAACATATTAAAAGTTTGATTAAAGTTAGTAGATCTAACATCACATTCGCTGTGAGGCGTGAAAAACATACATAAACATCTGACAGTAGAATGTTTTCCTTAATATTAAGTTAATAATATTAACATACACTCAAAAATTCATTTCACACTAATTTAGCCCAGCTGAAAAGTTTCTGTGCTAAAAAATCTCTATTCTCACCCGTCAATTTGATGTGCAAAACAATAGTAGATTTAAAGCTGCTCTGTATTTTATTTAACAAGTAATATTGATATTTGACCACTATTATGTTAAGTTTTTAATGGAAAATATCTTAAAACGAGCTATGTGGGGTGACCTGCTAAAAGCTAAAAAGGTTCTATGCTAAAAGAACTAAATAAAATAAAAGAATTCTCACGTTAACTGACTTAAATCTGCTGTGTAAATTATTTGACACATAATATTGATGATTTATCACTATTATTTTGTGTGTTTTAATGGAAGATATCATATATTATCACATTTAAAATATAGTTTTTTTTTATTGAGTTCTTCTTTTTCATTTTTTTAAGTGGTTTAATTTTAGTAAACCCTGTTTCCTGTTCCAGTCTGACTCTCAGTCGAGGTAAACAGCTCTAAAATCAGCTTCCTCCCGCTGGAGTCTGTCTGCATGTTTTCCAGGTTTGATATTTTAGATATTTTCGATATTTTAGATGTTTTTGATGGTTCTGTGGGTTTTGATGGTTCTGAAGGTTCACGGCTCCTTCTTGTTCCTCCCGCCTCGCCCCCGGTCCTGACCCCATCTTGCTGAGTCAATTATATTAAATTAGACATCATTAAAAATAGTACATTTGATAGCACCCCTTTCAGCACGGTGCTGCAGTTTCTATGGGAACCGCATGAAAACGTCTGGCTGAGGTGGGCTGGCAACTTGCCCTTTCTTTGTATTGCTGCGGAAAAAAGGGAAAAAGTGAGTGTGATTTATCAGCCCGTGTGCACATCTGTGGATCTGTGTGTTTTTTACCCACTTTCTTTTCTTTTTTTTATGTGTGAACTGTTAGGTGTGTGTGTGTGTTAGAGAGTGTGTGTGTGTGTGTTATAATTGCAAGCAAAGTTTTAAAACTCTTCTTGGATCTTGATTTTTTTATTTATTGATCGTCCCTTCTTCTCTCTTTACTCTTCCCAATACCTTTTAACCATATACTGCATGGTCGCCTCCTGCGGTCATGTTGCGCGGTACTAGAAAAGTGGGAAAAAAAAAAAAAAAAAAAAAAAAAAAACATGAATAAATTAAATATATTTTTACAATATACTACTTATCATACAATAGTAAAATAAATTGAAGTTTGTGATTTATTAGCCTGTATTCACATCAGTGGATTTGTCTGTTCTTTCCTTTCCACTAGTCTCTTATGTGCTTGAACTGTGTGAACTCTGTGTGTTTGTGTCCAGTAAAGTTTTAAAGCTCTTCTTGCACCCTACATTTTTTTATTTTAATATTAGCCCTTCTTCGCTCTTTACTCTGGCCCACTTACTAAAGAGCTAAAGGCTAAAGCTGCTGTTTCCATGTGGGTCAGCCAGACGTCTTCCTGTAGCAGTTTTCTCCAGTTTCAAAAGCTCTGTTTATTTTTGTTGCCTCTGACCAGCTGTAAGCTGTTAACTAATAAATTATTTGCTAAAAATGTTAACAATATATAATTTTTCCATTTTATTCCGGTATATTTTTACAATGTACTATTTTTCTTACAATACTAAAATTACTTTAGGTTTGTGATTTATCAGCCTTTATTCACATCTGTGGATCTGTGTGTTTTTTACCCCCTCTCTTTTCTTTTTTATGTGTGAACTGTGAGTGTGAGTGTGTGTGTTATAATTGCCAGCAAAGTTTTAAAACTCTTCTTGGATCTAGATTGTTTTTAATTTATTTATCATCCCATATGATTACCACATAAACCATATAATCATATATGGTTGTCTCCTGCGGTCGTGTTGCATGGTACTAGAAAAGTAAAAAATATATATATATATTTTTACAATATACTGTTTGTCCTAAAATAGTAAAATTAATTTAAGTTTGTTGTTTATCAGCCTGTATTCACATTAGTGGATTTGTCTGGTTATTGTGTGTGTGTGTGTGTGTGTGTGTGTGTGTGTGTGTGTGTGTGTTGCCAGTAAAGTTTTAAAGCTCTCTTTGCACCCTAAATGTTTTATTTTTTATTTTAATATCATCCCTTTTCCTCTCTTTACTCGTGGCCACCTACTTTTAACCATTTACTGTATGGTCGAATCCTGCAGTCTTTTTACACGGTTTACTAATACTGGTAGAGTATCTCAATGCTTCATCTTTAATCTGAGCTAAAGGCTGAAGCTGTTTCCATGTGGGTCAGCCAGACGTTTTCCTGTAGCAGTTTTCTCCTGTTTCAAAAGCTCAGTTTATTTCCGTTTCTACTGACCAGCTGTAAGCTTTTAACTAATTGAATTGAATGCTTGAACTGTTAAGTGTGTGTGTGTGTGTGTGTGTGTGTTATAATTGCCAGCAAAGTTTTAAAACTTTATTCTTTAGGCCCATTTACTTTTAAAAATATACTTTATGGTCGTTTTTATGGTCTTTGTGACTGCACTTGAGGATATATATATTTTATCATTTTTATATAAAATTATATATATATTTTTTTTTTCATTTTTTTTTCTCATGGCCTATTTTCATGCATATGGGGCATTTTTAGGTGACAGTATTAAGGAACAAGAGTGTCACCATGTTGGTAATCTACCTAGATTTCTCTCCGGAAAACTGTTAATTTGGGGGAGTAAAGTGCTTCCGGGCAGCTTGTGGGCAGTGCTAGCTGCGGTTAGCAGCACTTAGCGCTAGTAAATGCTGCCTGATAGTGCTACACTGAGGAACCCTGAGTGTTTTGGTAACGCAGGGCGCTATCAGCTAGCGGTTCCCACATAGCTTGTTTTAACACGGTAAACATGCAGTCTACAGTCCAATATACAGGCTAATACTGCTCCAGCCTTGGTGCTGGAGAAACTTTTTTATACCAAAACTTCTTTTAAAGCGGAGTGGCTTCACTTCTCATTAATACCTGACTGGTAAAATTTATACATACACTGTCGATGATTTTTTTTTAGGCCTTATAGTCTGAAAAATACAGTATATGTATGGACGTAGAATAAATAGCCTGTAGTATATTTTACTGTACAGTATGTAGTAGTATGCATGAATTCTACTGTATATCCTTCCAGCACTTTTTATTTTTTTATATATTTTTTAATATTTCACCAATACAAGACCCACAGCTGTTTAAACCACACTTAGCCTTTAATACAGAGCAGAATGGTTTCAGGTTAAGGGAGGCAGGGGTGAAAAAAATCCTCCGAGCTTCTGGCTCTTTGTTTTTTACACCCCTCACTTTCCTGGAGGTCTTTAAGTTTTGATACACTAGTCATGTTCTGGTCCTGTAGTCCTGGATCCTGGATTTATTCCCCGCACACAGTTTTATATGAAATATCCTCAGGCTTTTCATAAGCAAGCTGAGTGGGTGGCGAGCGCTCACGGCCGGCAGCCAGTGTCAGAATCACGGGGCGTGCAGGCAACACTTATCTTTTATTAATGCCACTTCATTAAGCAGTGCTTTTTTATATATATTATATTATTTTATTTATTTTCTCCATCTTGCTCTTGTCTATTTTTTCTTTATTTTCAAGAAATATATAAAAAGAAAAAAAGTACATTGTTAATTAATTAACAGCACAGTGAAAACGTCGGGGCTCGACTGGAGGGGTGTGGGAGAAGTCAGATGGTAGGGTTCAGTGCGCCGGGAGTGTCACAGCAGCTAGCGTGAGACAATTAACACGCCGAGCCCGACGCGGGTGGCGAACGCACCCCAACAAGCTAATTGTAGCTCCAGCTGTGGGAGCTGGCGGGCGGAGCCGAGCGTCGGGAGCGTGGCTTCTGCTTTACCCCCTCCTGCAATCACCCGGCCTTTTATTAATAATAACTTAGTTTTGCTAAACTAAAGCTGGAGACTTTTATAAGTGACTTTTTAATGTTAATTGGTAGAAACGTTCTGGTCCAGTTCAGTCCCTCTCTGAATTTATAAATAAATCAAATAATTCAGAAACACAGTTTAGATCAGATGTGCTGCTGATTAATAAATTTCTGAATCAGTTTCTCTGATTTTACTATTTATAGGTTTATGTTTGAGTGAAATGAACATTGATGTTGTATTCTATAAACTACAGACAACGTTTCTCCCAAATTACAAATAAAAATATTGTCAGTTAGAGCATTTATTTATAGAAATAACAAAAAAGATGCAGAGCTTTCAGACCTCAAATAATGCAAAAAAAAACTTATGAAAGTTCATATTCATAAAGTTTTAAGAGTTCAGAAATCATAATATTTGGTGGAATAACCCTGGTGGTTTTTAATCACAGTTTTCATGCATCTTGGCATCATGTTCTCCTCCACCAGTCTTACACACTGCTTAGATCACAATTTAGATCAGATGGGCTGCTGATCAATAATGAAGTGAAATCTCTATTTTTATCCAGAGCTGTATAAACTTTTATTAAAAATGAAGAGAGCACTTCAGTTTCTGAATCAGTTTCTCTGATTTTACTATTTATAGGTTTATGTTTGAGTAAAATGAACATTGTTGTTTTATTCTATAAACTACAGACAACATTTCTCCCAAATTCCAGATAAAAATATTCTCATTTAGAGCATTTATTTACAGAAAATGCAGAGAAGATGCAGAAATCAATATTTTAATCACAGTTTTTTTCATGCATCTTGGCATCATGTTCTCCTCCACCAGTCTTACACACTGCTTTTGGATAACTTTATGCTTTACACTCCTGGTGCAGAAATTCAAGCAGTTCAGTTTGGTGGTTTGATGGCTTGTGATCATCCATCTTCCTCTTGATTATATTTCAGAGGTGTTTAATTTGGTAAAATCAAAGAAACTCATCATTTTTAAGTGGTCTTAGTTTTGCTAAGCTAAACCCTCATTATGAGCTGGATACTTATATAAGTGACTTTTTAATGTTAATTGGTAGAAACGGTTCAGTTCAGCCCCCCCCCACTACTCTACTCTACTGACTACAGCCAGTCGAGCATCAAGAGCAGGGGTGTCCAAACTACGGCCCGCGGGCCATTTGCGGCCCGTTTCCTTTTTTGGAGCGGCCCGCGAGGTATTTTAGAAATAGAATGAAAGTTGGCCCGCTGTTAAGCAGGTTTTTATAATGTGAGATTCAAAGTTTGAACGCTAGGTGCCAGAAACGGGACAAAGAGTCTTAAAGCAGAGAGAGTGTGCATTTCTAGAGCAGAAAAACCGGGCAAAAGAATCTAAAAGCGGAGAGAGTGAGCATTTCTAGCGCAGAAAAAACGGGCCAAAGAGTCTAAAAGCGGAGAGGGTGCGCATTTCTAGCTCAGAAAAACGGGGCAAAGAGTCTAAAAGCGGAGAAGGTGCGCATTTCTAGCTCAGAAAAACGGGCCAAAGAGTCTAAAAGCGGAGAGGGTGCGCATTTCTAGTGCAGAAAAACGGGCCAAAGAGTCTAAAAGCGGAGAGGGTGCGCATTTCTAGCGCAGAAAAATGGGCCAAAGAGTCTAAAAACGGAGAGGGTGCGCATTTCTAGCTCAGAAAAACGGGCCAAAGAGTCTAAAAGTTGCCGTAATTAAGGAGTTTAGTATTAAGAGACATCATGAAATTAAACATCAATTTGAAAAATCTTAGTTTACACAACACTGTCAAAGATAAAGATAGTAAGTCAAGTAAAATGGTGTGTAAATGAAATAATCAGGAAAATGTATTATTTAAAGTGGTATATTTCATTATTTGTTTTATTACAGAGTCTGTGGCCCTTGACTTAAAATATAGTTCTCCTTCTGGCCCCAACAAAAAAAGTTTGGACACCCCTGATCTACATGATCCTAAATCCGCTGATTTTAGGTGCAGTTGCTACTAGAAATCTCATTAGAATTAATCCTTCAGTACCAAGTATATACCAACAGTCTAAAAAAAATTCAACATCTCAAAAAGGTGTCTAGAGATCGAACAATAATTATAATAATTATAATAATGTAAAAACTAATTATTAATAAATACTATTTCCTGTTTTTTATGTGTTTTTTTCTTTGTAGAGCTTGAAATTAACTCTTGATTTTATTTTTTGTCCTTAAACTAAAATATTTTCAATACATGGCTGAAGTTACTGATATAAAACTATACTGTTAGATATTGTGATTAATTCGCTAGGTGCACTCCAAAATCCCAAATCTTTACCTTGTTTATTTAGAAATAAAGATTTTAATCAGTCGTATTCATAATTTTCATCTAATTTTAAGCTGTTTAAACTTAAAATAGGCACAAAAAGTCACCAGTAAAGTTACTCTGATTGTTTTAAGCTAAAATTAAATCTGTGATTTTTACTTGATTTAAGACATCACCCATTTTGAGACTTTGTTAAGAAATCTTACTCACAAAAAAAAAGAAAAAAATATTTTTAAATTAACATTTTTTTCCATTCAATTCACATATATTATGTGTAGTTTTTGTTAATGGATTTTTTGGCAGTGTGCTACTTTAGGATGCTAAAGGGCTCCACATAAGCAAACATCCTGAATCCAGAGTGAGATTCTTCATCTTTAACACAAAATAAATACCTTTAACCAAAATAATAATAAAGCAAATAAATTATTTTAGGAGAGTCCAAACCCAAAGCTCTTCTCCCACAATAATTCTACATAATCTCTGGTTTAAATTTGATCTATTATCAGCTTTAAAGTCAGTCAGTTTCTCTGTTCTGCCTTCAAAAGCACAGCACCGGGCCGGTATCTGAGCTCTGAACGCCTCTAAAGTGTGCCGGTGGCAGCCATGCTTCACAGCCCCCCTTCTTAATGGAGCTCCTCCGGCTCTGCAGCAGAATCCGTCAAATGCTCATCTGAGGCTCTTCATTAAGGGCTTCTCTGACTGACAATGAGAGAAACGGAGAAAGGAGGGGGTAAAGAAGCCGGTGAACCAATTTTCACAAGTCACTTTAATTTTGGAAGTCACTAATTCACAATGAATCTGTGAACTCCTCCCCCTGCTGGAGTGGAAGAGGCCTGGGTGATCTTCTTAATGATGATTATTAATGGCTTTGAAAGATACACCACTGTACTGCTCAAGACTATACGTTAATATAGATAGTAAATGAATAGTGAAGTGATTTAGATTATGAAGGAACACATAAGGAATTATGTAGTAACTTAAAAACAGTGTTAAACAAACCAAAATACTCTTTGGGAGCTGCTTTTAACTAGTAGTTTCTGCGGCTGGTAACTCTGATGAACTTATCCTGTACATCAAAGGAAACTCTGGCTCTTCCTTTCCTGGGGTGGTCCTGATGAGTGCCAGTTCCATCATCATCATCATCATGTTTTTGATGTTCTTAGTGGTGACTGCATTTGAAATTCCTCTTTTCTGATAGACTGACCTTTATTTCATAACCTGGATTCGAACATTACTCAAATATTCACTATTCACTGTATACCTGTAACTCTACCTCTTCACTACTTTACTTTAACTGATGCTCTCAAACACTTTATTAAGAGACAAGAAATTCAAGTCATTAACTCTTGACGAGTTCAGCAGCACAGCTGTTAACTGAAAGCCTGAATTCCAGGTGACTCTACCTCATAAAGCTGACTGAGAAAATACTACCAAGTTGTGCAAAGCAGTCTGATCTAAGCAAGAGATGCTACTTTGAAGAATGTAAAAAAAAAAAAAAAAAAAAACGTATTTTGGTTTGTTTAACACTTTTTTTTTAATTTACTAAATAATTCCCAATGTTTTTTAATGTTTGGATGATTTGGTGATTGCCAAGAGAACGCTACTAGTCCAACAGCATTGAGATGAAAAGTATTTCCTAAAACAATAAAATGACATTAAATTTCTTAAATCAGAGGGGTCTAGATTTTAAGTGATCTTACATGCAGAAAAAATGACTCGGAATTGCGTAATTGGTCAACTGTATGAATTAATGTTTAAACAGCTCTTGTGTAAAAAAAAACTACAACCCTTAATATGATTAATAGTTTTTAAGAGATGCCACTCTCCTGCTTGTGCTAAAAAAGCATGATTTATGATTCATAATCAAAATTAAAATTGATTGACATCCATTACAGGATGTATTACTAACACAATATTAAAAACAAATACCTGCAGGTTTGAATTTGTGCAATTTTAAACAAAAAAAAAAATCAATCAGATATTGAACAACATTGAAATTAAAAATAAAATATATATTAATAAAATCTCGTCTCATTTTCGCCTTGTGAGATGAGTATCTTGTCGCATCTCTAGTCAATTTACAACGGAAAGAAAATTATAAAAAAAAATATTTTGTGATAAGTATTTCCTACAAAAAAAAATTTAAATCAGAAGAGGATAGATTTTTAGTGATCTTTTAGTGAACTTTTTGTAGAGTTGTGTAATTGGTCCACTGTTTGGAGTGTTTGGAGAGTTCCTGTGTGTGAAAACAAACCAACACTTAATATGACTGTAATTTTCAAGAGATGCCACTTTCCTGCCTGTGCTAAAAAAAAAGCAGGCTTAATATTTCATGATCAAAATGAAAATTGATTGACATCCATTACAAGATGTGTTACGTTTTCAATCATATATTATACAAAATTGAAATTAAAAATAAAATATATACTGATAAAATCTCGCCTCGTGAGATGAGTGTCTTGTCACACCCCTATTTAAAACAAAAAAGGGGAAAAAAAAGCAAAATATGGACAAGTTGTTTTGCGATGAGAAATATTCCCTAAAACAGCAAAATGACATTAATATTTGTAATTCTAAAGAGGTAAGATTTTTATTGATCTTACTGCAGTAAAAAAAAAAAAAAAGACTCATGGAATGAGTGATTGATCCACTGTTCTTGTTTGTGAAAACAAACCAACACTTAATATGACTATAGTTTTAAGAGATGCCACTCTCCTGCTTGTGCTAAAAAAAAGCATGATTTATGATTCATAATCAAAATGAAAATTGATTGATATCCATTACAAGATGTGTTACTTACACAATATTAAAAACAAATACCTGCAGGGTTGAATTTGTGCAATTTTAGACCAAAACAAATCAGATATTGAACAACATTGAAATAAAAAAAAATAATTATATATATATAAAAAAAATAAAAGACTCATGGAATTGCGTGATTGATCCACTGTTCTTGTGTGTGAAAACAAACCAACCCTTAATATGACTATAGTTTTCAAGAGATGCCACTCTCCTGCTTGTGCTAAAATAAAGCATGCTTTATGATTTATCAAAGTAAAATAAAATTAAGATAAGAAGCTACACATTACCATGGTGTTTTCGTGTTAGTACGTGCTTGTTTTATCATTTTTATCAGAAAAGCCGAATTAACTCCGTTAACTCGCGCTCTGCTCCTCTCTTTGCTTTATTCCGAGCTGACAATTGACGCCGGCGCCGCCCCTTCTCTCTCAGGTGGGGTTTGTGCTCCGCGTGAACCATTCTTTAAAGAATCTCACTTTTCTCTGTGTGGTTTCAAAGCACACAGAGATACACAGCGAGACAGAGACCGAGCAGAGTGTCATCTTCGGAGAAAGAAAGCGTCGGAGATAAAGGCGCGTGGCGTCGAGCCCGATCCGGTATCAATGCGCGAGAGCGGCGGGCGGAATCCGCGGATAGTTTGGTTTGAAAACGCGCTCTGAATGAGCCTTTCAGACTGGAATTTTAATCAAAATGTTTTGTAGTAGGAAAGCATTTCACAGGGCTCTTGTGGGTCCTTTCAATAGTGTTGGTGTGAATGCCTGCGAGCGTTTCTGAAGCTACGGCAGAAAGGAGGTGGAGTTGCCTAATCCTTTGTGCGGGAAGTCTAAAGTAATGATCCTCCAGGTACGAGGTGGTGTGAGATACGAGCTACGAGCTACGAGCTACCACCTTCACAAACCTGACTTTACTGCAATCAAATACACATATTTATTAAGATATTAAGCTATTTTTCTTACTAAATCCTTGTGTTAGTAATGAAGAATTCAATGTTTTATGTGAACGATCCATTTGGAAAAGTGTGTAACGAGCTTATCGCTTTAAACCATGATTATTTTAATTTCATGATTAATCACAGAATATTGTTCTGATTAATGCAATTATTTTCAAGTGATTAATCCCACTACTGTAATAATAATAATTCCACGTTGCCAATCTAACATTGTTTTTTTTTTATTTGCAATTAAATCCTCTCTTAAAATCATAAGATAAAATGCAATTAATCACGATTAATCGCAAAATACTGTTGTGATTAATTTGAAAAAAAAAATTGGAATCAATAGACGAGCTAAACATGCAAAATTACGTCTCACGGTGTGATGTATTATTAATGAAGTATAATAGAATAAAACAAAAATAGAATAAAACAAAAAAAAAAAACCTGAATGATTTTAATCATAATTAATCATAGAATATTGTTTTGATTAATAAAATAATCCTTAAGTGATTGACCCCACTACTGTAATAATAATTCCACTCTGCCCATTTAACATTGATTATTTTATTTGCATTAAAATATCCACAATAAAATAAGAGGAAACGAGAATATTAATCGCAGAATACTGTTGTGATTAATCTGATTACATTTTTGGAATCGATAGACACCCCTGTTTTTATTGTAAGCTGCACATGCAAAGTGATATCCTGCAGTGTGATGTTTTATAAAATATGAAATTAAATCATGATTAATCATGGAATATTGTTTAATTTCTTTTAATCAATTGAAGTGTGATTTTTCGTGATTAAATACTGTTGTGATTAATGAAATACATTTTGGAAATCAATTGACACCACTTCTTTATTGTGCTCTGACCATGCAAAATGACATGCTGCTTTGTGATGTAATATATATATATGATGTAAGAAATTAAATCATGATTAATCAAAGAATATTGTTCTGATTAATTCAGTTATTTTTAAGTGATTGACTCCAATACTATCTACTATCTATCAATTCTACTTTGCCAATTTAACTCTGATTCTGATTGCATTTAAATTGCATTTAAATATCCACTATAAAAGGCTTAAGTCTTTAAAAGAGGAAAAAGTGTACTTAATTGTGATTAATCATACCAATAAAAATACTGTTTCGAATAATCTGATCATTTTTTAATCAATAGACAGCCCTGTTTTTTATTGTAAGCTAAACATGCAAAATTACGTCATGTGGTATGATGTAATATGAATGGAGTATGACATTAAATCATGATTAATCATGGAATATTG
Source organism: Astyanax mexicanus (assembly GCF_023375975.1). Classification (NCBI taxonomy): domain Eukaryota; kingdom Metazoa; phylum Chordata; class Actinopteri; order Characiformes; family Acestrorhamphidae; genus Astyanax; species Astyanax mexicanus. The sequence continues at coordinate 53,542,281 of NC_064414.1, forward strand.
TTCTGATTAATGCAATTATTTTCCAATACTATCATCTATCAATTCTACTTTGCCATCTAACATTGACTCTTTTATTTACATGTAACCCACATTTATCCACTAGTAAGAAGAGGAATAAGTGCAATTATTTATGATTAATCGCAGAATACTCTTGTGATATTATGCAATTAATCGTGATTGTTTGAAGCTCTTATTCATTTTACAAAGTTTATAATCTCTGTCAAACAATTAACATGTTGATTTTTGTTAGTCCTGCACTGAAATGTCTCTAATCCTATAGATTAGTTGCAAATACATTTTTTTTTTTTTTTTTGCAAAAACGACTTCCTCCACAAAGACTAAGATTAGTGTTTACATTTGTTAGGTACTACTTATCTAAAATAGCCAGGAGAAATAAAGAAACAAATAATAAAAAGCAAACCAAGCAAAAAAATGGTTTCAGCAGGATGTATCTCCAAGTTCTTGCCAGTACTCTAGTAAATAGGGCCGCAACGATTAGTCGATATAATCGTCAATGTCGATTATTTAAATTTGTCGACTACAAATTTCAATGTCAAATAATCGTTAATTTGTCTCCAAAAGTGCCCAAACTCAACAGATTACATATTTAGTCAGAAAATATCAAACATCCAGACGTTTAAATGCCTTTCAAATCTCATGTTTATCTCTTTCTATCGTTTTTAGAGATAGAGGACATGGCAGAAATATTTATCGACTAATCGAGAAACTAATCATCAGATTAGTCGACTAATATAACGAGACGAGGCGAGACACGATACTGGGTTCACGAGAACGAGACGAGACGAGATTTTAAAATAAAAATTTAAAGAAAACATCAAAAATGAAAAATGGCTTGAAAACTAGAGTTTTATTTGACAAAATTATAAAATAGAGATAAGAATAAGAATAAAAAATAAAAATAAAACTTTTCTAGATCTTATATAGTGCAAACAATAAGTGCAAACTATAACCAGTCATATTAAGACTATGCTTTGTGTTTTTTTCTCCTAAATCTCTTGTAATTTAACTATGCATAACCATAACCAGTCATATTAAGACTATGCTTGAAGTGAAACAGAGACAGAACATGTTTTTAAATACAGTACAGAGCTAAGGGATTAGTACAGCTGTCTATGAAACAGTCACGTGTAGGATTTACTTACAGTATTTACATATGGTTTGTGAATCTTTGGGACAATAAGAGCACTTTTTAATTGTAAGGAGCTTTTTAACTGTACCCCGGAGCTCATATACTGTTTTTTTTTTTTTTTCCAGCAAGACAGGTTTTAGCTTGACGAGAACAGGGCTTATAAGTGTTTATAAATGTTTCTGTGCTAAAAGCTGAGAAACAACCACTAAAATATGTCTCCTCTCGTTCTCTTCCTCTCCTCTCTCCTGTTCTCTGGCAGTTATGAAATTGGAAGTATTTCAATGTCAGCATTCATCCTGCCGAACACACACACACACACACACACCGTGAGCCGGGCTGAGGAATTACAATTACACGCACATGTGTGTCCCTGCGTCCAGCACAGGACGCCGGGTCCTGCATTTCAATCGTCTCTCAGAGTGGCCTTGGGGAAGCGGACGCCACAATCAAATATGAAAAGGGTTTATTTGCCGCGGCGGTCATCCTCGCTACTGGAAATAGATCCCAACAAATTAATTCAGACCGCATCAGCCTTACACAACCAGCGCAAACACATCCGCCAGGGGTCCGATCACCCGGTTCACATCCGACACTATTACAGCATACGATACGAGCATTTACATTTACATCTACGTCATCATACATCATATATATCATATATCATATGGGACATTCCAGGATTTTGGTACATTTCAGGGGTGGTCACTTCTGAAAATTTGATCTTCAATCTTGCCAAATTTTGATCTCCAGATGATCCAGAACGCAGCAGCACGTCTGGTCTTCAACCAGCCAAAACGGGCACATGTCACCCCGCTGCTCATTGAGCTCCATTGGCTACCAGTTGATGCTCGCATCAAATTCAAAACTCTTACAATCGCCTACAAGGTGATGACAGAACAGCTCCTTCCTACCTGCACTGATCACTCCTGAAGGCTTACGCTACCTCCCGGCCGCTGCGCTCCTCCAATGAACGTCGCCTCGCTTTGCCAAACAAACATTCACACAAAGCAATCCAGACTGTTCTCATACAGAGTTCCCCAATGGTGGAACAAACTACCTTCCACTACCAGATCAGGAGAATCTCTCGCTATCTTTAATAAACTCCTGAAGACAGAGCTCTTCAAAGAGCACTTACTCTCCTAACACCTCTAACTAACTACCTTCTACTACCAGATCAGGAGCGTCTCTCGCTATCTTTAATAAAGTCCTGAAGACAGAGCTCTTCAAAGAGCTCTTACTCTCCTAACACCTCTAACTAACTACCTTCTACTACCAGATCAGGAGAATCTCTCACTATCTTTAATAAACTCCTGAAGACAGAGCTCTTCAAAGAGCACTTACTCTCCTAACACCTCTAACACACTAACTACTTCTAACCTCATTTCCTTCTTCCCCTCCTTCACTCCTCTATCCTATTATTCCCCTTTGTCCTCCTTTTATCCCTATCCAAAGTTGTTTTTACCTTTAAACTTATTTTACATTGTACTTGACTATTGTAAGTCGCTTTGGACAAAAGCGTCTGCCAAATGTAATGTAATGTAATTTGATCATTTTTAGTCATATATTTATTAAATACAGGTAATAGACTATCAAAAAGTTTGATTTGTTAAGCTCAGGTGTCAAAGCAGTTTTTTAAATTAGATTATACAATATATTTGGTAACTTACAGTAACAGGGTTGCAAATCTAGGCTAAGTTGTGGTTTACCGCAGGAACAGATGCTAACTGTAAAATTTAGCTATGTACACAAGATCAAGGACAATCATGGTTATATAAGTATATAAAGTAAAATTTGATTCTACTCATTATTAGTCTTACAATATGAGTAACAGGGTTGAGTTCACTGAGTGACACACACAACTTGGACGAACATGTTTGGAAAAAAACTTTGAAAATTGTTAGAGCACTTACTCTTGGTCTTGCCATGTGGGCAGAAAATGTCCTTGTGATGTCACTTCCTTTGTGCCAGTAGACAAATATTTTAACTCTTTCTCTGCAGGTAAAATTCATTATGGTAACAGGGTTGAGCGCATGTTGTGGGACACAACTTAATAGCATAAAAACTGTAACATGCAAAACAATGTAGACCAAAGAAGAAGTTGTTTTTATAAGTAAAGGAGATGCAGATCAACAATATACAAGAGGAAGTCATTTATTTAGAGCTTATTTTAATTGTTAAATTTGCCAAAGTAGTTGCCCAATGTGTGGGACAAGAGAAAACGGCCATTTTTTGAGGTGCTCCAAAGGTATTCGGTGTCACGGATGACCCAGGCAGGGAGACGAGGAGGCAGACACAAGTGCAGGTAGGGTGAAAATAAATAAAAATTTAATAAATAAATAACAAGAAAACAAGGAACAAGTAACATGAAACAAAGATACACAAATAACCAATAACCAAAACAAATAAGGGGTTAACGATAACAAAACAGGGAGACTAAAGAAACAAACGAGTAACTGAAACAAGACTAAAATAACTAAACAGAACAAGGATAACCAAATAATAAAATAAACCAAATACTAACAAACAAGGAACTAAAACAAGACAGGATTAACTAAACTGGGCAAGGGAGAAAAGAAGCAAAATAAACAAGGAGCTAGAAGTAAAACGAGATAAACACTGAACTAGGAAACGGGATATGAAAACACAGAGAAACGCTGAGAGACAAAACGACAGGGGAAGGTGCAAAGACCGACGGAGAACAAGGTGGCAGAGGAGGGCTATTTATAGTAACATAAAACACACTAGAATTGGAAACACCTGGGGAAGGGGCGGAGCTACAAATGAGACACACATGGTGGAAATCTACTGACAGGAGACACAGAGAGGCACAGGTCACGTGGGGAAGACACACAGAGACATGAGACAGGGCTAAGACGTGACATTCGGTCTTTTGAATAATATCTAAGTAGCTTATTTTTCCACCATATTTTACAGTTTGTCTTAAAACAAGTACATTTTTCACAAAAAAAATAGTCATTTAGATATTTTGGATATATACATTTGAAATTTAAGTGGTGAGACATGAAATGTACCAAAATCCTGCAATGTCCCTATATATCATATATACCTGATCCTGAACTCTGAAGGCGCCGTCATAGAGAACGGTGGAGGAAAGGACAGCTGCGACTTTGTCTTATTATGTTATGTATTTGTGTACATGCTAAATAAAAAGTGAAGTCGTTTTTTTAAGGAAGACAGCGATGTGGGAATTCTGGGCCGGTGCAAATATCTACGGTGGCCCTGAAGTGCAAAACACATTAACATTGACTAGGGGTGGGCAATATGGCCCTAAAATAATATCACGATATTTCATGGTATTTTTTTGCGATAACGATACTCTTAGCGATATGACAAAACACTTTAAAAAATAAATAAATAAATACACTATACACTGCAAAAAAATAAATAAAAAATAGATATTAAAAAATACAAGAATTTGATCAGATTTGTAACAGAAGTCAATGATCCAGAATGATGAGTCATGATACTAATAATAATAATAATGCACTCCAAATATCTCCATATATCCAGAATTAAACTAAAATAAATTATACTGGACAGATATAATCTGTCTCTAGTACATATCTAATGGGAAATGGGATGGGTGATATGGCACGATATTTTAAAGTATAATATCGTTCACGATATTTAATTTTTTTGACAATATTATCATGCACGATACGATATGGCACAGTATGTCAAAAAACTAAATTACAAAAATTAAAACAAATTTACATACGAAAATAAATTGCATACAAAAAAAATTGCCAAATTTAATAACTAGAAAAAATATTTTAGTTTTTAGAAAAAAAAAATAATAATAAAACAAATTTACAAGATGCAAAACATTTTTACAAACTGCGATTTCTACATTTTACATTTCTACAGTTTTACAGATACAGTTTTTGCATTTACCGCTGCTGCTAAAATACGTGCCACAAAACATAGTTTAACTGACAAGGAGGGTCCGCAACAAGCACTTCCTGTGTTAGACCCTCCCTTTCCGTCAGAAATCGCAGTTTGTAAAAGTGTTTTAGTTTTTAATTTGTTTTAATTTTTGTCATGTTGCAACGTTTTTATTCTTGACACAAGAAGCAGTAGATACACAGCGCTGTCTCTGAGTCTGTGTGAGTGACGGGCTGCTGCTGCCTGAAAAGTGCGAGAGATCCTCCATCCACACGGTTGGGCACGTGCTTGTAAACACAGCAGCAGAAAGCTGTGCACCTCAGTCCAGCACAGTTTTGTGAAGATATTTCCAGTTACAGCCGAAATCATGCGTTTAATCCCAGAAAAAAAACGCTATTATTTACCTTTTAAAAGCCAAATATAATCATGTCACGGGTCCTGCATTGTTTAATATCCTGATATATATCGTCACAAAAAATAAAACACTGCAATGTAACTGTTTTCCAAGATCGTGCAGCGCTAATACAGTACGTTTAAATTGAAAATGTAATGTTTTTTAAAAATGCTCACAAGATCAGAACACATTTAATGACCAATTCGTGCAGAAATCCAAGTATAATCCCAAAGGGTTCACATACTTTTTCCTGCATCTGTATACTGTAGGTGAGAAAGCAGAAGCTTTGGCAGTGAAAGCTGGAGAGGTGTGTGGTATAAACTGTGCTGTGTAGGATCTACAGCAGCGTGATGGAGCTGTGATTACTCTGTGGTGATAAAGTTGTGATGAGTTGTGTTTAATAGGATGAGCTGTGCTGTGATGCAAGTGGAACCATAACTGCTCCCTCTCTATCTTTCTCATTTTCTCTTTTTTCTTTTACTTCCCCACTCTATTTATCTATCTGTCTACCTGCCTCTCGTTCTTTTCTCTTGTTTTACTATATCCACTTGTCCCTTTCTCTATCTATCTATCTATCTATCTATCTATCTATCTATCTATCTATCTATCTATCTATCTATCTATCTATCTGTCTATCTGTCTATCTGTCTGTCTGTCTGTTGCCCTGCTTTACTATATACACTCTGGTGTGGTATGGTGTGGTAAATGGGTGGTGTGGTAAATGAATGGTGTGGTAAATGGGTGGTGTGGTAAATCCGTATGGTGTGGTAAATGGGTGGTGTGGTAATTCAGTATGGTGTGGTAAATGGGTGGTGTGGTAAATGGATGGTATGGTAAATCGGTATGGTGTGGTAAATCGGTATGGTGTGGTAAACGGGTGGTGTGGTAAATGGATGGTGTGGTAAATCGGTATGGTGTGGTAAACGGGTGGTGTGGTAAATGGATGGTGTGGTAAATCGGTATGGTGTGGTAAACGGGTGGTGTGGTAAGTGGATGGTGTGGTAAATCGCTATGGTGTGGTAAACGGGTGGTGTGGTAAATTGGTATGGTGCGGTAAATCGGTATGGTGTGGTAAATGGGTGGTGTGGTAAACGGGTGGTGTGGTAAATGGGTGGTGTGATAAATAGATGGTGTGGTAAATCGGTATGGTGTGGTAAACGGGTGGTGTGGTAAACGGGTGGTGTGGTAAATGGGTGGTGTGATAAATAGATAGTGTGGTAAATCGGTATGGTGTGGTAAACGGGTGGTGTGGTAAATGGATGGTGTGGTAAATGGGTGGTGTGGTAAATAGATGGTGGGTGTGGTAAATCGGTATGGTGTGGTAAATGGGTGGTGTGGTAAACGGGTGGTGTGGTAAATCAGTATGGTGTGGTAAAGGGGTGGTGTGGTAAATCAGTATGGTGTGGTAAATGGATGGTGTGGTAAATGGGAGGTGTGGTAAATGGGAGGTGTGGTAAATGGATGGTGTGGTAAATCGGTATGGTGTGGTAAATCGGTATGGTGTGGTAAATGGGTGGTGTGGTAAACGGGAGGTGTGGTAAATGGATGGTGTGGTAAATGGGAGGTGTGGTAAATGGGAGGTGTGGTAAATGGATGGTGTGGTAAATCAGTACGGATGCTTGTGGGGGTGTTTGGTGGTTGAGGAAGGTGACTGGGGGGGCAGATCAGACAGATACAGGCTCGGTGACGCCGGCCCGGTTTCATAAAGGCCGTTTTTCATTATGTCGGGAGTCGCTCTGCTATGAGATGAGCATACACACACATCTGTTTGTTTTGCTCTGTCCTTCTGACCGTGTGTGTGTGTGTGTGTGTGCATGCTTGTACAGTCCTATTGTGACTTGATGCTCTAAATCCAGGCAGTTGTCGGTGGTCAGAGAAGCTCTCACACACTGAGCCTTTTTCTGTACTGTTTTCTTCACTTATGCCTCTTCTAGTTATTGAGTTGGAGGCTAATAACTGTGTTGTGCATTTACATTTATTTTTCATGATTACAGGTGGGGCAGGAAATCTTAGTTTTCTTTAACTTTAGCAATTTTAATAGTCGAGCAGCCCTATTAACAAATGTTTTAAACTATATTAGCAGTTGAGAGGGGTTTGATGCTTTGTGCAACTGGTTAAAATCCAGGTGAGGTGTACTGATGTTAAATAAATGTGCAAGGAAAAACAATGGACAGTATCAAGGTCAGAAAAAAAGTATAAAAAGAAAATAGGTCATTAGCGTAATAATGTATTTACATCCTTTTTAAGGACAATTAACTTTTAATTAACAATTAGGGCAACAATTGATTAATTTTTCTTTCAATTAGTCAATTAGTTTAAATAAATTTAGAAGCACCGTTTCTATTTAAACAAAGCAGGAGGAAAGCATTAAAAATAGACTCTTTGCAAGATGTAAGCTAGCAATAAACATTGCAACACTCATTTCTCATGGTGCAAGATAGCGCTCTTACTGTTTAATGTTTATTATTCCACAGTTAGTTCCGACCCTACCCGCGATTGGCTGAGAGGCGTTTTATGAGTGATGTTATCAGCCGATAATGCTCTCCGTGTATTACTCCGCCACACACTACAGGTAACCTAGCAAGAATGCAGCGCTTACAAGCCAAATACAAACCAAATGTGATGTCATTATTTATACACCACTGGGAGCCGCTGGATCCCATAGAGGCCCATAGAGTGCAGAAACGCTAAACCATGTCTCCAATAGGTTTGAACTTTGGTTTTGGTGTTTTTTTTCTCTCCGTTTTTGTTTTCAGTTCCTCTTTCAGGTCTTATAACACAGTAATTATATCAGACAGACACATGCCCTGATCTCTTTTACTCCAGAAGACATACGTCTGCTCAAAAATATAATCATTTAAAATGTAAAAGGAAGCAGAATTGTTATATTTTCCTGCAACTGATCATGTTTTGCTCAACATTTTACCAAGTGCCTTTTTTTTTTAACTTATTTTTAAATATATATATACTTTAAATACATACACATATTCAAGATATCTTTTCAAAAATGGTTAGACTAGAGTATTCATTAAATAATCTAATAGTGGACATACATTAATAAAAATGCTAAATTATTAAACACACTAATAAAATTCCCCTCTGGGGTCAGGGTTGGGATGATGTTGGGCAGCAGAAGGAGTGCTGAGTGCATTGGTGTAATACACAGAAAGAGAGGAGGATTTGGTTAAGCTAGCGCCTGCGGGATTCTCCAGCCTGGACTTAACAAGCTAGTCATCTGCTGCATTTAACCCCGGCATGTATAATGCATCAGAACCGACTGCACGCCCACGTTTTTCCTGACTAATGGGATTTTTCCTCCTTTTTTACTGGCCTGAATGAGATTTATGCTCTTTATTTCCTTGTCAGTTGGATTAAACGAGAGAAATTCTACATTACTACTAGAGGTGCAGAAAAAAATAGATTTGAGCTCGAATTGCATTTCTAACATTAAATGATTCAGAATCGATTCTCATTTTCAAAAAATTGTTTTTTTTGTTTGCGGGTGCAGCTACTGTCGCGCGGAGCTTTTTAACTGTACCACGGAGCTCAGCTACCGTCATGCTGGGCTTTTTAACTGTTAAAGAGCTCCGCGCGACAGTAGCTAAGCTCTGCGGTACAGTTAAAAAGCTCAGCGCGACAGTAGGTGAGTGTCGCGCCACAGCAGCAACAGGACAGGGAAAGTTTTTGCTCTTACTGCCTCTCCCTGTTAGTCTAAAGAGGGGTGTGTAGTGTCGTGTTAAGGCGTTTGTTGTTGCGCCACCAGAGTATAGAGGATGAAGAAAAAGAAATCCAACCGATTTAAAAGAATCGGAAAAAAATCTAATTGTGGGATTCCCAAAGATTCACAGCCCTATTTACTACAGTAATTTTGTGTTCCATGACTTTTGTCATGTCCTGTGGAAGCTGAACAATGAAGAATTGAGAGCATTGACCTGGGGGATATGTATGTGTAGAGTTCTGCATTGAATTTTTACATTGTTATGTATCGCTGTTCGCATGGACAGTTCAGGCCAGATGCTGCCGGTCACGATCATTGCAGCTCACTGTCCAACCACTGTCCACTGTGGTTGGTAATATTTACCTCTATAGTGTATTTCCTGTACACACAGGACGCTGTAAATGGAGATATATATTAAATACCTATTGCTCAGCTTATAAATGGAATGTCTCATCCATCTGTCCCCTTTAGTATCTCCCATAATTCACCTGCACCCAGTGGGTGGCACAGTGGTTTAGTGGTTAGCATGTTTGCCTCCCAGTGCTGGGGTCTTGGGTTCAAGTACATGTCTGGGTGTAGTTTCCATGTTCCTCCCACAGTTACCTGGTGTCCTTCATGGAGATTAGATAAATTGGATACTCTAATTTGTTAAAGTGTGTGTGTGTGTGTGTGTGTGTGTATGTATAGCAGTATGTCCAGATATGGATTGGCATAGTTGTTTCAGGTTGAGAATACGCTGTGGAAGATTGGTTGCTGCTTCTCATGGGTGTGGATGAGTGCTGAGTGTAAAATGATTGTGTGTAAAACATGTTTGTGTCCTTAGATCACATAACATATGGAAAAGACCATATTCAATTTTGCAGATGTTGCAATTGCTATTTGTAGATATTGTAGATACATGTATTGTTTTACATTTTATTTTTTTAGGATATTTAAAATGATTGTTTTATATTCCCTTTCCAGTTTTTTAAATATTAATGTTAATTTAAGTTTGTTGCTTATTGAAAGGCTGTAACTGCATTATTATGCTCTTATTATTTTATCACTATATAAGAGGGATAAGGGTTTTTTACAGTTGTCTTTTCTTTTTATTTATCGCAAATATTTCTGGGACAATGTATCGTTCAAACATAAATAGTCATCATGATGGAGCTAATCTTGATATTAACAAAATGGTATAATTATCAGATAATAGGCCCAATCTATAGAACTGATTTAATCACTCACCCAATGCCCACATGGTGTGTGCGCCACACTTCCTGTATTCTAGGCTTTATAAATAAGGAATTCTAGACCTGTCATTTATTATTAGAGAGTAATCCAGCTTGAAAAAGGTAGTATAGAGTGTGTGTTCACTGTGGACCTCTACCTCACTCTACCTCGCTCTACTTCACTTTGCCTTACTCTATCTTTTGGCTGATTTTGCTATTGTTTATTGTATATCTATATATTTTTTTACAGTTTAATTGTTAAAGATATATACAATTGTTAAATGTTATTGGTAGATTATAGATTGTTGCCCATTAAAAGGCTGTAAATGCATTATTATGCTATTATTTTATCACTATATTAGTTGGATAACATTGTCTTACATTTGTCTTTTCTTTTTGTTTATTGTCAGGTAATGAAGACTAGACCTGCCATCAACTATTAGTGAGTAATCCAGCCTGAAAAAAAGTTTTTTGGCGTGTGCATTCCATCTCTACCTTACTCTATCACGCTCAGACTACCTCTCTGCCACACTCTACCTCAAACCTCACTCTAGCTTGCTGTCTTACTCTCCATCTTCTTTACTCTAAATCAGTCTATCTCAGTCTACCTCGTTCTACCTCATGCCTCGGTCTGCTTCGCTCTGCCTTGTTCTATCTGTCTCTACCTCGTTCTACTTCACCCTCCCCACCTCTACCTCACTTTGCCTCACTCTACCTCACTCTACCTCCAGTCTCCAGTCTCAACCTCCAGTTTTCAGCATGAAGAACTCCATTTTATGACTTTATGCTCTTTCAATGCATTAAACGACAAACTTGTATTGCAATGACAATAAAAATACATAATATCTTGTGACCCATGTAGGTGTGAAAGTAGTAGGTGTGACCTCTACCTCACTTTCTCACTCTACCTCACTGTCTTACTCCTTCTACCTAACTCTACCACATTCTACCTTACTCTAACTCTACCTCACTCAACCGTCATGTCTCACTCTGTCTCCCATACTCTAACTCGCTATTCCCTTCTCTATCACACTCTAATTCACGTTACCCTGCTCTACCTCATTCTACTTCACTCTACCTCACTCTATCTCATAGTCTCACTCTGCCTCACTCTACCTCACTCTGTCTCATAGTCTCACTCTGCCTCACTCTACTCTATCTCACTCTACCTCGCTCTGTCTCATAGAGCAAGGTAGCATGAGTTAGAGTGAGACTATGAGACAAAGCAAGGTAGAATGAGGTAGAGTGAGACTACAAGACAGAGTGAGGTAGAGTGAAACTGTCTCATGGTCTCAATCTACCTCACTCTACCTCGCTTTGTCTCATGATCTCACTCTACCTTTCTCTGTCTCATGGTCTCGCTATACCTTGCTCTGTCTCATAGAGCAAGGTAGAGTGAGACTATGAGACAGCAAGATAAAGTGAGGTAGAGTAAGATTACAAGACAGAAGTAGTCTCATAGTCTAAATCTACCTCATTCTACCTTACTCTACCTCACTCTACCTCGCTTTGTCTTGTAGTCTCACTCTATCGCAGTCTACCTTTCTCTATGAGATAGAGGGAGGTAGAGTGAGACTACAAGACAGACCAAGGAAGAGCGACACAATCTCACTCTACCTCACTTTGTCTCATGGTCTCACTCTACCACATTCTACCTCACTATACCTATCTCACTCCACCTACACAGCTCTGCCTCACTCTACCTCCAGCCTAGTTTTGTCCTTTGAGCACAGTACTCTCTCTCTCTCTCTCTCTATATATATATATATATATATATATATATATACACTGCTCAAAAAAATAAAGGGAACACTCAAATAACACATCCTAGATCTGAATGAATGAAATATTCTCATTGAATACTTTGTTCTGTACAAAGTTGAATGTGCTGACAACAAAATCACACAAAAATCATCAATGGAAATCAAATTTATTAACCAATGGAGGCCTGGATTTGGAGCCACACACAAAATTAAAGTGAAAAAACACACTACAGGCTGATCCAGCTTTAATGTAATGTCCTTAAAACAAGTCAAAATGAGGCTCAGTATTGTGTGTGGCCTCCACGTGCCTGTATGACCTCCCTACAACGCCTGGGCATGCTCCTGATGAGGTGGCGGATGGTCTCCTGAGGGATCTCCTCCCAGACCTGGACTAAAGCATCCGCCAACTCCTGGACAGTCTGTGGTGCAACGTGACGTTGGTGGATGGAGCGAGACATGATGTCCCAGATGTGCTCAATCGGATTCAGGTCTGGGGAACGGGCGGGCCAGTCCATAGCTTCAATGCCTTCATCTTGCAGGAACTGCTGACACACTCCAGCCACATGAGGTCTAGCATTGTCCTGCATTAGGAGGAACCCAGGGCCAACCGCACCAGCATATGGTCTCACAAGGGGTCTGAGGATCTCATCTCGGTACCTAATGGCAGTCAGGCTACCTCTGGTGAGCACATGGAGGGCTGTGCGGCCCTCCAAAGAAATGCCACCCCACACCATTACTGACCCACTGCCAAACCGGTCATGCTGAAGGATGTTGCAGGCAGCAGACCGCTCTCCACGGCATCTCCAGACTCTGTCACGTCTGTCATGTGCTCAGTGTGAACCTGCTTTCATCTGTGAAGAGCACAAGGCGCCAGTGGCGAATTTGCCAATCCTGGTGTTCTCTGGCAAATGCCAAGCGTCCTGCACGGTGTTGGGCTGTGAGCACAACCCCCATCTGTGGACGTCGGGCCCTCATACCATCCTCATGGAGTCGGTTTCTAACCGTTTGTGCAGACACATGCACATTTGTGGCCTGCTGGAGGTCATTTTGCAGGGCTCTGGCAGTGCTCCTCCTGTTCCTTCTTGCACAAAGGCGGAGGTAGCGGTCCTGCTGCTGGGTTGTTGCCCTCCTACGGCCTCCTCCACGTCTCCTGGTGTACTGGCCTGTCTCCTGGTAGCGCCTCCAGCCTCTGGACACTACGCTGACAGACACAGCAAACCTTCTTGCCACAGCTCGCATTGATGTGCCATCCTGGATGAGCTGCACTACCTGAGCCACTTGTGTGGGTTGTAGAGTCCGTCTCATGCTACCACGAGTGTGAAAGCACCACCAACATTCAAAACTGACCAAAACATCAGCCAGACAGCATAGGTTCTGAGAAGTGGTCTGTGGTCCCCACCTGCAGAACCACTCCTTTATTGAGTGTGTCTTGCTAATTGCCAATAATTTCCACCTGTTGTCTATTCCATTTGCACAACAGCAGGTGAAATTGATTGTCAATCAGTGTTGCTTCCTAAGTGGACAGTTTAATTTCACAGAAGTTTGATTTACTTGGAGTTATATTGTGTTATTTGAGTGTTCCCTTTATTTTTTTGAGCAGTGTATATATATAAATTTATCCTCCTTTATATCCCTTCATATTACCTAATCTACAGGTATATTTGCAGTGTTTGCTGTTGCTGGTTCTTGAAGTGTTCGTAGAGAGCGTACACACACTGCACACACTGCAGAAAAGGCCGGATGTTAGAAAATTGCCTTCATTTGAAAACCCTGTTTGAAGCATTCAGGAATAATCAGACGTGACGAGGCAGAATCTGTAGATAGCAGTGGTAAAACATCTGAAAATGAGGGAAATGATGGTAAATCTTAAACGTGAAGTGCAGGCAGAATTGCTGAAACCACGCGGTACCTGCTATTCATGAGTTTCAGCAGACGTTTCCGAAAGCGTCCGTGTTTAGGGGTGATGATTCCCGCTTGGCGTGAGCTTGCCAAGTGCTGTCTCACTGAGAGAGGATCTGGAGGAAGCTCGTGCTGAATCACTCCTGAATTGTGAATGATTGCACATTGTGTTCTCTCTCCATCAAGTGCTTCATGTGTGACATTGATGCCAGAAGGGTCCTCTTGACAACTTTGCAACCGTTTCGCTGTCGTTCCGTTTTTTTTGAAATATCAAGTGCAGAACAAAACATCCTCCTGGCTCTGAAGCAGCCATTAACAGTGAGGCATCCGCTATTGTTCAAGGTAGGCTTTTCTTTTTTCTCTGTCTTTCTTCACTCAAGGCAGAACAGAACAGAATTTAAGGCCTTTGTCCAACAAGAAAAGTCCAGGCTGTGTGAAGCTGCCACGGCACTGTAGACTGCAGATCAAACCACCGCATGCTGCTGTGTAAATTGTGCTGTTAAAGATCACATTTCCACATTTAGATGCTAACGTACATTAGGGGTGGGCGATATGGCTCTAATATAATATCACGATATTTCAGGTTATTTTTGCGATAACGATATACTTGGTGATTTAGGAAAACAGAAATAATTCATTCATTTCAGTAATATAGTGTAATAGTATAACAGTATATTCATAATGTGGCAAAATAAATAATATAGCATAAAATAATATAATGCAGCAAAAAATATTGCAGAATATTTAGTGCATGCATATAAACTGCAAACTAAAACTTATATTATACAATAAATACACCTAAAGCTTCACAGTAAATAATAGACTACTTTTAAGACAGAACAGCTCTATTATCACAATATGGATTTTTAATATCATGATATTTCTATGTCACGATATATTGTATACCATATAATATTGCCCACCCCTAATGTAGATGAACTCCTAGCTGTGATCAAAAATTACCAGAGGTTAACATTAATAGTTTCCAAAATTGCATTTCTTCTATACATTTTTTTTTTATTATTATTGAAAGACCTACGATTTAATCCGAGTCCTTCCGGGACCTCGGTTACCCACAGTTCTCTGCGTTCGGTGCATCGTGCAACTCTACTACATAGTAGTCTAAGAAGTACTACTAAGTAGCTTGCTAAGGATTTTATAGATGAAATTACTCAAATCAGGTTTAGAACTGTCCAACGCTTTATAATTAAACAATGGAAGGACAGTGGGGGAATGTCCTCTTCCAGGAAGGAATGTAGTTGGAAGAAAAATCTTGAATAAAGGTGATCAGTGATTCCTTGAGCTTTTGTTGGAAATAAACCAAATGGTAGAAAAAAAAAACACCAATAGAACTCAGGAATATGTTGTTTAATAGTGAAAGTAAGAGCTTTACCACACTCAATGGATTAAAGGGACTAGACAGCTGTGTAGCTTTAAAATACTGCAAATACAGCTTCAGTTTTTTTAGAGAGTGTAAAGATTGGGCTCTGCAGTAATGAAAGAAGGTCCAGATTTAACCTGTTCCAGATTTATGGAGCAAAGTGATGCTCCCATCATGCTTAGTGCCTACCAGACAAGCCTCTATGGGAGATTGAGATTGAGAGAATCAGTACATGATTTTTGCATGTTTCGAGCCACGCTAGCTGTACTTTTCCTGCCGTTACGATAGCAAAGACACACTGACACATACTAAATCAAGCAGCATGGTGCACATTTGTTAGCTTGCCTATAGATCACTAAAATAAGGATCATTATAAATCACTAATAACTTGCACAGCTGATCCATAAGGTCCAAGAATGCTCTGTGAATTGAGCCATGACTTTAGTGTCCAGTTGAACACCTCTAGTTTCCTCTAGTGCATCTAGATTTAATAGTGTATAATTTAAAGACTTCATAAAGTAACAGCATCTTATACTTTTACAGTATATCTGCCCACAGTTCTGAATCATATCTCATTATAAATGTGTTTATCTCATGAATCTCGCTTCATAAAGTCGTAGTCATGTTGAAAATCCTCGTAAAACAGCTGCAGACACTAATTTCTGCGTTTTTTTCCTCGTTACGTTCCTCTCAGGACTTGTGAAATGTTGATTATCACTGAAATATTCATAATATTTTTTCAGAGGAAATGGCTCAGGGCCTTTCCTAACTTGTGCTTAATTATTATTTTGTCATCGGCTCTCATTAATGCTCACATATAATCTATTAATTACCATCTCCATTTGCATTTTAATGGGAATAGGAGTAATAATTAAATCTGACTATACAGGGCTATAATTGAATGACCCCTGGCTCTGTCTTTGATGGCTGGACGTGAGAGGTGCCATGGCTCTGTCTGATAAAGAGCGAGGAAATAAAAATGGCAAACAGAACCGGGACGTCAGCGAAAGTGGCTTATTACCCATCTGTCACTTAAGGGTTAAGTCCGTGTTTGTCTGGGAAGGATAACAGAACTGTCTATTTTTATTCCTGTCTGTCATTTTCTCGCCATCTTAAGCGAAAATGGACTATTTAATTATTAATTATTACAGATTAATAGTCTGCTTTTTTGCTGGTGTTTCTCAGAAATCTTTATTATTGGTAAAATCAAGTAAATTTAATGTTTTCTGCTCTTTAACTCGTACAAAAACTTTAAAAATCAGTAATTAAAGCATCGATCTACAAGTTCTTAATATCTTATGTCAATCTGTGACATTTTTTACACCATTGTGAGAACATTATATGTGTTACATATGCATTTTCTCATTCAGCTTTATGAGGTAGAGTCACCTGGAATTCAGGCTTTCAGTTAACAGCTGTGCTGAACTCATCAAGAGTTAATTACTTGAATTTCTTGTCTCTTAATAAAGTGTTTGAGAGCATCAGTTAAAGTAAAGTAATGAAGAGGTAGAGTTACAGGTATACAGTGAATAGTGAATATTTGAGTAAGGTTCGAATCCAGGTTATGAGAAGCAAGAAATACTCAACTAAATAAATAACGTTAAGAAAAAAATAAGGTTTTTGCATATCGTTGAATATCACAGAAATGCACTAGCTAAGCATTAGCTCTTTCGCCGTTTATTGGTGAGTATTATCGGCCTGTAGCCTGCTGCTGACCCCGGCTAGCACTGCTGGAGCAGAATTAGCATTAGCCACTAACCCAGCCTCAGTGGAAATCTGGAATTCTAAGTTTACTGTAAATAAATGGAAGCACTTTACTCACCCAAATAAACAGTTTTCAGGAGAGAAATCTGTAATCTAGATTAACATCCAGCACTTGTTTAACTTTAAATAAAATGCTTGTTTACTTAGCTTAGCTTTACTTAACTTAGTTAAGGAAAACATGGTGACACCCCTGTTCCTTACTAGTGTCACATAGTGCCCGATGTGCCTTATGTATGAAAAAAAGACCAGAAAATAGACTTTCATTGATAGTGTGCCTTATAATGTGGGGCTACCTTATAGTATGTAATTTATTTAGTTATTATTATTCAGAAATAAAATGTCAAAACGGATGAAAAAGAAAACAGAAAAACAATCATCTTTGGTTTCTGTTAAAAATGTTAGTTTCTGTTCATCTCTTCTCTTCACTTAAAGATGCTGTTCATCCAGTTTATATCCATCCATTCATCCATCCATTCATCCATGTACCTACACTGACTGTCTATACTTACACCTAGAAGTTGAGTAGCACTGCTTTATACAGTTATGATGAAAATAGCACTGCTAATGTAGATTTAAGTTTAGAACCGCACTGCTGAGTTAGTTAGCTACATGTATAGTGATTTGTTGGTATGTTCAATAAATATTTGTAATATATAATTTTAGTTATGTTGCTAAAATTGTTGAATATCATAGAATATCACAGAAATTAATGTTGGATTAATTAATGTTAATGCTAATGCTGCTGCACCTAGCCTTAGTGAAAAAAACGCAAATCTAAGCTTACTGTAAAAAAATGTAAGTGCTTTACTTACCGGAATAAACAGTTTTCAGGAGAAAAATCTGTGTAGGTTAACATCCAGTCTTAATTTAGTTAAGAAAAAACATGGCAACACCCCTGTTCCTTACTAGTGTCACACAATGCACCTAATAATCCGGTGCGCCTTATAGTGCAAAAATACGGTATGTAGTTTAATCAGTTTTTGAAATAAAATGTCAAATTGGATAAAAAAAAAAATGTTAAACTTTGGTTTTGGTTAAAAATGTTTAAACATCCATCCATCCATCCATCCATCCATCCAGACAGAGTGTCTATATTTACACCTACAAGTTGAGTAGCACTGCTTTATACAGTTATGATTAAAATAGCACTGCTATTATACATGTAGATAGCTACATATATAGTGATTTATTCTTTTTTTTTCAATAAATATTTGAAATATATATTTATAGTTACGTTGATGAAGTTGTTAAATATTATAGAATATCACAAATACACCCTGAAATATGGTGATATTCTCCTCACTTAAAGCTGCTGTTCTCCAGCTCTCTGTATATAAGGCTGTTTAACAGCAGCTTCACGCTGTAAACAGAGTTGTGATGTTGGACGGATGTCAGGAGGTCCAGTTCCCTCACGGTCGGGTCTCCTTCACCCAAACACAGCTCAGAACTCCAAACCCACCTCAGATTTAAACACTGCTGCTGCTGCAGGCCTTTATTACCGCTCCCGTACAGTTTATTCAGTGCTCTTCTATTAAAATAATAATGAAATAAAGCTGCGGGCAGGTCCTTCAGCTGATCGTGGAGCAGGAGCTGAACTCTGTAAAGAACTGCAGGGGAGAAATGCTCAATTCTAAAGCCAGAAATGTCAGGATATTTTTATTTTAGCATGTTTTCTTCACAAACCCTCGCCTGGTCTTATTCGTATTACAACCTGCAGGGGTCGAGAACTTTTACTTACTCGTTTATTTATCTATTTATTTATCCATTGGTGTTCAGATAAGGAATTGGACAGGTTTGTGGAGAGGTTTTGAGCTCCACCTTTACTTGCTGTGTAAAGAAGTTTTAACAAATATTGTATTTTTATTTTAACTTTATTTGCCATGTGTCAGTTGTACACAGCATTCATAATCTTTTTACAGGAGTACAAAATAATTAAACAATAAAAAAGTATAGAAGGGCCATTCCACCGAATGGGTGTCATTTACTTGTTGTAACTCTTACAAATTAAACTTATATATATTTTTTTTTAATCTTTTTTCAACTTTGCATCTAATAACATATAGATTTAATTATTCAAATCATGTACTGATCAATTGGTCAAGCAGCTTTACTTAATTTGACAAAATGTACAAGATTTTTAATCATGTTAACTCATGTTTTTTAAAGCAAGAACACTAATTTCTTTAATTTTCTGTCTTTTAAATCTATTACATCTTTATTTAAAAGAAATGATTGCCTGCATGTTTAAATAATTGATATTTATGACAAAAAAAAAAAAACTCACTCCTATTAATGTCACTCACTCCTGTTACTTTTTTTTTGTTTTGAGTAACAAGACTTAAAGTAACAGGAATGGGTTTTTAGCATAGACTTAGCAAAAACATGAAAAATAGCTAAATGGCGGCTATGCTAATAGCATGAAACACTGAGCACATTCTAGTGATTTAACAAAAAATTGTATTTTAAAAATAAACCAATAAGATCTAAGAATTATAGTAGGTAACAGGACTGAGTGTTGAGTGTTGAGATTGAGCTTCTCAGTCATCACAGCTACAATACGATTAAATATACAGGAAACACTAATGAGGGAACTTAATTTTAGTCTTCCCGTGATCTTCAGAGGAACCAGCTGATGAAGTCACTTCCTGTTGTAGATGTGACTTCCTGTTGTAGAATGTTTCAGATGTTTCAGATGATCAGAGTAATGTGTTACGGTAACAGGACTGAGTAAAAAAAACAGGGGCACAACTAAAATGTGTATATTAAATTGAATATGATGGATTTCTTATGAAATGAATATTTTTAAAGCATAGATAGGATTTGTAGTCACACGACAGCATGGTCATGCCCATGTAATGTGAACTATGGGAACTGCGCCTACAGTTTTGCAGTGTAATTCAGTGTAATTTTACACCACTGTTGTAAATACAAACCAGATTTTGAGCTCTCCTTTATTTTTTGACAACCGAGAGATCCAGAAGCAGCATCTAAACTGACACAAGTATGTTGTTTTAATCTTCAAATTTGGCCATATTTTTTGCCTAAATTTGTAGCCTAAATTTATTTCTCTCTTGTTTCTTAAAGAAAATGTTATTCTGTATATTTTTTTCAGATTTGTTTGTTTTTTTTGCAGAGTCAGTCACAGCAACAAAGCAGTGGAAAAAACAAGATCTATGAAGAGACAATAAATAGGAATGTAAAATTACGTTTTTTTTTTTTTTTTTACTTGTTTATTACTAATGACATTCTAAAATAGTGATTTTTATATAATATTGACCTCAGAAATCAAAAGAACATCCTGCATTTCCATTTCCCATCAGAATAACTTTTTATAGATCTGATTGTATTGATTGATTATTGCTACATTATTATTATATATAGGCTTTGTAATAGTGTAATAGCACTATAGCAGTGTGTCCAGGTTGTGTGTGAGTGTGAGTGTAAAAAGCGACTGCACTCAATCTCAGTCATCCAATCGGCTCGCATCGTTCCTCTAGCGCTTCCTGCTGGGTCATCAGTCTCAGACACCTATAGAGTCAGCCACAACACACACAAACACACACACACACACACTTAAACACACTCAAACACACACAAAGACGTGCAAGTTATCTGGCGTTGATACCAAGCAATCCCATTAACATGCATAATTCATGGCCTCTACAGCACCTGAAGCAGCCGAAGAAGAAGAAGAAGAAAAAGAAGAAGAAGAAGAAGAAGAAGAAGAGGAGGAAAGGGGGGGGGGATGCCCCCGCTCTGCTGATCAGACTATAATGATCATTTATTTATAGGGGCTTGTTTACACAAGTGGAGGATGATCTCAGCCTGAATCTGAGTGCAGCTGATTTATTGCCTCGACCTTTCCTCCACAGGTGAGGGCGAGACGGGCATTAGCCTGCTAGTCACGGGGATGTTATTGCACCTGTGGCTGGGGGGGATTCATTTTACGCATCCGTGGGCAATTTGCGCTCCCCCGGCTCTGCCCCCTCCCCCACTTTTATGTCTGCGCACCCCTGTTAATGTTCATTATACTTATGCGGCGTGGCGCTGGACACCATACCAGCGTACAGGTTGTTGTGAATGCAGAAAGAGAAAGAGAGAGATTTAGAGAGAGAGAGAGAGAGAGAGAGGCATCACCCATCTTTCCCTTCATTTGTTCATTTGGTATTTGATGCATAACCTAGCATGACAGATCATTTCTTACTAAAGACAAATACATATTAAATATAATACACTGATCATCTTGTACACAGCAGTGATTGGCAGTGATTAGCATGGTGGTGGTGTATGAGGTGTTAGTGAGGGTTGAGCTGGTGGTACAGTGAGTGGATCAGATACAGCAGTGATTAGCAGTGATTAGCATGGTGGTGGTGTATGAGGTGTTAGTGAGGGTTGAGCTGGTGGTACAGTGAGTGGATCAGATACAGCAGTGTTTAGCAGTGATTAGCATGGTGGTGGTGTTTGAGGTGTTAGTGAGTGTTGAGCTGGTGGTACAGTGAGTGGATCAGATACAGCAGTGATTAGCATGGTGGTGGTGTATGAGGTGTTAGTGTGTGTTGAGCTGGTACAGTGAGTGGATCAGATACAGCAGTGATTAGCAGTGATTAGCATGGTGGTGGTGTATGAGGTGTTAGTGAGTGTTGAGCTGGTGGTACAGTGAGTGGATCAGATACAGCAGTGATTAGCATGGTGGTGGTGTATGAGGTGTTAGTGAGTGTTGAGCTGGTGGTACAGTGAGTGGATCAGATACAGCAGTGATTAGCAGTGATTAGCATGGTGGTGGTGTATGAGGTGTTAGTGAGTGTTGAGCTGGTGGTACAGTGAGTAGATCAGCTACAGCAGCAGTGCTGCTGGAGGTTTTAAACATTTTAAAATTTTGACAATAGTTTTCAAGGTCTTTTGAGTTGTAAGAGACTCATGTGAGATCATACAGGAGGGAAGTTGTTTGCTTTATGGGAGCAGAAATAAGCCACGTTTCCCCTCTAATTCAGCAGGTTTTGCCAGATGTTAATCTACACAGATTTCTCTCCTAAAAACTGTTTATTTGGGTGAGTAAAGCACTTCCATTTATTTGCAGTAAGCTTAGATTTCCAGTACTTTAGCGCAGTTAGCAGCAGCGTTAACGCGTTAGCATTAGTGCTAGTAAATGCTGCCCAACAGCACTACAGTGAGGAATCCTGAGTGTTCTTGTAAGCCAGGGCGATATTAGCTAGTGGTTCATCCCATGTATCTTTTTTAACACGGCGAACTTGCAGAAAGAGCTAGCGATGCTGTTAGCGGCTAATGCTAATGCTTCTTTAGCCTTGGTGATGGAGAAACTTTACTGAAACTCCTTTATTATGCTGTACTTTACTGCTCCTTAATACCTGACTGGTAGAATTCATACATAAGGAGCACCGGATTATAAGGCTCACTGATGATTTTTAGGAAAATGAAAGGGTTTTAATTTTAAAATATTTATTTTAATATGACTTTAGACTTTACTTTATTGTCCCCCACAGGGGAAATTTTTCTTGGGCTACCCAAGATTGCATCCGGCTGTATTGGCAATACAATACAATCACACAAGCCTTTCAACAGACATAATACAATATAAGACACAATACAATGAACATGAGCATAAAAGCCAGTAAAAAATACTAAAATGAATATAAAAAATTTAAGATTTCCATCCACATCCTTATCTGTTAGCATTAAGAAGTGTGATCAATGCAGGTACAGATGAATTGCTGTACCTTATTAGTCTACCCCTTGGCACTCTGAATCTCCTCCCCGAGGGGAGAAGCTGATACTCTGGGAAAAGTACATGGTCGGAATCAGAGGTAATTCGCTTTGCTAAACTAAGAACAGACTCTTCAAAAATTGCTTCAGGAGAGGAGTACTGGCTACCACCAATAATTTTCCAAGCAGTTCTGACGACCCTAGCTAGTTTATTCTTTAGCTGCACTGAGAGATTGCAAAACCAAACAGAAATACCATATCTTAAAATGCTCTCCAATATGGACTTGTAAAACAGGGTCATGATCTTCTGATTCACTCCGAAGCTTCTCAGTCTCCTCAAAAAGTACAGTCTCTGCTGCAGTCTAGCACACAGATACTCCACATGGGTTGACCACCCCAATGTACTGTCAATGTAGACACCCAGAGACTTATAAGAACCTGAGGAATAGTGCTGTTACGAATAACCACTGGACAGTGGTTTCCAATTCCCTTGGGGTCAAAAACAATTTCCTGTGTCTTTGCCACATTTAGGTTAAGTTGATTCATGTCACACCATTCCACAAATCTATGTATTTCTGCTAAATAATTTGTAAGGCTGTCGTCATGCTGTACCAAACTAAGAATAGCAGTATCATCCGAGAATTTAAACACAAAGTTATCTGGGTATCTGCTTCTACAGTCATTAGTGAAAAGTGTAAATAGCATATCGTCACTGTCCTATGAAAAACACTTATCTCCATTTTTGTCAATTTTCAGTTTAGTACATAATTTGAACAGACAAACTGTCTTTTACACTGTGTCAAAATTTCTTGATGAACGGACCAATAGAAACTCTTCAAAATTACCTGAAATAAACTGTTTTTACATTGACTTCCATTGAAAGTTTACAAGGTTTTTTCCCTCCCCTGTAAAGTTGCTGTTTTGGAGATAAGTGTTTTTCATTGGACAGCGACGATATGCACCTTCCTTGCCGTCTGAACTTTTTTCTGGTTTAGAGAAGAAGAAATGTCCTCTCTCGGCTTATAGTATAAAACACCAGCATCCAGATCAGAGCTGAATCACAGACGGACTGATACACATACAGTACATTCTCTCTCTCTCTCGTATTTCCTATCTCCACATGTATCTCCACAAACTACGTTTTTACTCCCTAATCCAGTAGGCAGCTCCTCTGTAGGCCATACGTGGAGCTCCTTTTCAATCCGCCCGCTTCTGTAGCTCTATTCCGGGGGAAGCATTGTGTGTATGAATCTTCTGCAGCATGACATTTGCAATCAGATGCACAGCGCAAGCATGCGCTGTATCAGTTCACCCCGCCTGGTGAGATGGAGTGATAATAGGAAGAATACAGGAGCCCACACTCCCGCAATACTGTGTATTCTGAGCTACAGATGGATTCAGGCTGTTTTGCTGTTCGTTCACTTATACAGCACGGCTTCCTGCAGGATTGAAGGTCGCGTGCCGTAGACAAAGGTCAAGCTGACCTCGTCTGCTCTGCGGCGCTCGGAAAAAGTCGAATTGAAATAGACTATTACTCTATACATATATTTTTCATGGGCTCACAGATATAACATATAGAATTGAGTCAGATGGTTTAGTGTACGTATGTTTGAATTTGGATGGTGCAGATATCTGTATACACCACTTTCACACCACTGTCGTAAATACAAAAGAGCATTATGTTCCCATAATTGACAGCTGTACACATGCTTTTCTGGACAAGCTGAGAGTTTCACAGTTCACAATGCGTGTATTTGTAAATGTATGACATGTTTAGTTTATTATTATTTACTTTATTGTGCATATAATAGAAAAACAAAAACAAAAAAGATAAATATTAAGGAACAACAGCAAAGCAAGCAGAACAACTACAAAAAAATAAGAGAAACTTACATACGTCTTCTCAGATTATGTACCTCAAGAATGCTTCAATAATGCGTCAAGGAAGATGGATGATCACAAGCCATCAAACCAAGCTGAACTGCTTGAATTTTTGCACCAGGAGTAAAGCAGCATAAAGTTATCCAAAAGCAGTGTGGAGAACATGCCAAGATGCATTAAAACTGTGATTTAAAACCAGGGTTTTTCCACTAAGTGTTGATTTCTAAGCTAGAAATAAACACTATCGTTTCTAAAAAAAAAAACAAAAAAAAACTCAATAATAATAATCTCTCCTTCGCTCGCATTCTGAAGTATAATCCGGTGTCTAAGGAGAGCTCTGTGCCCTCTCTGAGTTTCCCCGTGGCTGTGTTAATGTTTACACCAGCACACATGGGCGCATAAACAATGCTTTGAATCACTGATTCAAATTTGTACTCTATTCCTGTACCGATTTACTCCGTCGACACTGCACTCAACCAATCGTAAGTGTAAGATCCTCAAAGCATCCAAACGCCACACAGAATGCATGATCATTCACAAAATATCAGCAGATTTTAAAGTTTAAATGTCTCCCAGCTTTTAAATGCCTTGTATTTTTTTTCCATTTTCCAGAATCGAGTGAATCAGAACATTCAATAACAACCTCATTCTGTGTTTCTCTGAACTAAATATGCCATTTTTACATTGACTATAAAGTTTCCTTTGTTTGGCGGCTATGATATAATGTATTTTCAGAGTTTTCTAAGTCAGATTGTGTCCCCGACAGCATGAAATGATGCCATGTTTTGTAAAAACAGATAATAATGTGTTTTTTGGCAAGTTGCTTTCTTTGATTTCCAATTTTCCTTCTCTCTGGCAAATAAGCAAATAAACTCTTCCAGGTGATCGTGTTCAACCGGCAGCCGTGACAGGGCTCAGTAATGCCAATTTTACTTTAAATTCAGATAGTCAGAGCATGATCTTGTGGCATGAGCTTATAAACAATGTTTTTTTGAATCATTGATTCGAATTTGCACTCTATTCATGAACCGATTCACTCAATTAGATGACTCTGCACTCAGCCTATCGCAAGTGTAAGTTCCTCAAAGCATCCAAACACCACACAGATCACATGGTAATTCACAAAATGCCTTGTTTTTTTTCTGTTTTTCTGCATTTATCTGAACTAGATATGCTATTTTTACATTGACTTCCATATTCATTTGAAAATGTTTGATTTGTTTTCTTCTTCTATAAAGTTTCCTTTGTTTGGCGGCTATGATATAGTGTATTTTCAGAGTTTTCTAAGTCAGATTGTGTCCCCGACAGCATGAAATGATGCCATGTTTTGTAAAAACAGATAATAATGTGTTTTTTGGCGAGTTGCTTTCTTTGATTTCCAATTTTCCTTCTCTCTGGCAAATAAGCAAATAAACTCTTCCAGGTGATCGTGTTCAACCGGCAGCCGCGACAGAGCTCAGTAATGCCAATTTTACTTTAAATTCAATGGTCAGAGCATGATATAATGGCATGGGCTTGTAAACAATGTTTTTTTGAATCATTGATTTGAATTTGCACTCTATTCATGAACTGATTCACTCAATGAGAGGACTCTGCACTCAACCCATCGCAAGTGTAAGTTCCTCAAAGCGTCCAAACACCACACAGATCACATGGTAATTCACAAAATGCCTTGTGTTTTCTGTTTTTCTGCATTTATCTGAACTAGATATGCTATTTTTACATTGACTATAAAGTTTCTTTTGTTTGGCGGCTATGATATAATGTATTTTCAGAGTTTTCTAAGTCAGATTGTGTCGCCGACAGCATGAAATGATGCCATGTTTTGTAAAAACAGATAATAATGTGTTTTTTGGCGAGTTGCTTTCTTTGATTTCCAATTTTCCTTCTCTCTGGCAAATAAGCAAATAAACTCTTCCAGGTGATCGTGTTCAACCAGCAGCTGCGACAGAGCTCAGTAAGCTCTGAAATCTCTCGTACAGTAGCTTCCATTCAATAACAGCCTCATTCTGCATTCATCTGAACTAGATATGCCAATTTGCAGCCAACTCTCAGCAAGGTGTTTCTGAAAGGGAGGGTAGAAATTGCCTCATCCTGGGTTACTGTACGGAGAGCCTGTCCCGAACCAGCTTTAATGCTGGATAATTGACATCTCCTCGCAATCATCTTCTGCTGCGGCGGGAGGAAAACAAAACAACAGGGATAAGTCCTATTAGGCTCGGGGCCTATCCGGGGAAAAAAGCTCCAAAAATAAGAATAGGGACTTTGCTTTAATCTTTAGCCAAATGGCAGCGCAGTTCAGAATACAGAAATTAACCTTTAGTCCCTCAGTGATTTCCCCCGAGAGGCTGTGTTTTATACACACACTCTCGGATAGCATTAGGAAACTAAGACGCCAAGGTGGTGCCAGGCTAATTAAAACCATCTCACTGCCACGAGGTACCAAAGGATGGAAACAATGCCACTGCCTCGCTGACATCTGTGTTTAATGCCCGCCCAGTGCCGCTCGGGCTGGCTGTGTTCCGATTCACACGCCATCCACACCCCACCGCCGGTACAATCGCCCGCCCCGATCCCCCGAGTCTACAAATAAATTAACGCCAGGCATCCAGTGATTCGTTTAACTCCCAGAGTCACAGTCCGTATTACACACGGACTTCCTCTTCTGATTATAGCAAAGCAAAGAATGTGTGTAATTTAGGTATTATTCATCTTCTATTATTGTTATTCATCCATCTCCTGTTTTTCCCCCATTTGTTTCCCAATAATTGGGATTAATAACATTTCATAATGCGTGTTATAAAGGATTAAAGGGATTAGATTAGATGAGACTGGATAAAATGTGCGCTCACAGACAAAGCTCGGACATATCTTTATAATTATATGACTTCCTCTGTGATTTGTCTAAGGAGAAGTTTATTTTATAGTTTTTTTATAAAAGTTCTTATGTCAAAATCACAGTTTCAAAGAGTGCAGTGAAGGTGAGAGTGTGGGTGGTGTGGTGCAGTGGATAACACCACTGGTTTTGTGTCTGTTTTACTGCTTTATTTCTCAGTTTTTCTCAGTTCTGAAGTATAATCCAGTGTCTGAGGAGATCTTTGTGTCGTCTCTGAGCCTCAGATCAACACATGGGCTCGTAAACAAAGTTTTGATTCATTGATTCGAATTTGCACTCTATTCCCGTACCGATTCTCTCAGTGAGTCGACTCTACACATGCACTTCCTCTTCTGACTATAATGAAGAATGTGTATTATTTAGATATTATTCATATTCTATTATTGGTATTCATCCATCTCCTGTTTTTTTTTTTTTAATTGGGATTATTGCCATATCATAATGCATGTTATAATATATAAAGCATTATAAAGGATTAAAGGCATTAGATTAGATGAGACTAAATAAATTATGCGCTCACAGACAAAGTTCGGACATATCTTTATGATCATATGACTTCCTGGTTATCTGGTTATCTGAGGAGAGGATAACACCATGGATCTTGGCATCATGTTCTTCTCCTCCATCAATCTTACACACTGCTTTTGGATAACTTTATGCTGCTTTACTCCTGGTGTAAAAAATAATTCAAGCAGTTCAGTTTGGTGGTTTGATGGTTTTGTGATCATCCACCTTCCTCTTGATTATATTCCAGGGTTTTCAATTTGGTAAAATCAAAGAAACTCATTGGTATTGCAGGTGGTTGCTATGATGTCACGTTGTGGTTGATAGGTTGTTGCCAGGTACTGTAGTTGCTGTGGTGGCTCAGGTGGTTACTCAGGTGTTGTCAAGCCCGTAGGTGATTTAGGTGATATTTTGCTAGTTTTAACTCATGTTACTAAAATTCAACCCCTGTCTATAGTTAATAAATAGAATATCATTGATGATTATAGCCTACAGCCAGTGTAAATGCAAAAATCAGTATCTCAGAAAATTAGAATATTATATAAGACCAATTGGTACTATTGCCAATGCTCCTGCTGGAAAATGAAATTTGCATTTCCATA
Source organism: Astyanax mexicanus (assembly GCF_023375975.1). NCBI lineage: Eukaryota > Metazoa > Chordata > Actinopteri > Characiformes > Acestrorhamphidae > Astyanax > Astyanax mexicanus. The sequence continues at coordinate 53,571,071 of NC_064414.1, forward strand.
AAAGCATGAAAACACTGCACTGACTTGGAACACTGCACACACTTCCAAAAGTACCAATTAATCTTATATAATATTAAAATGTTCTGAGACACTGATTTTTTTATATTATTTATCATCATCATCATCAATAAAAGGAATACATGTTTAAAATGGATTACTCAGTGTGTTTAATACGTCTATATAATATGCAAATTTCACATTTGGATATTTTGCCTCCTCACTACTATTCATGGTAAAAGAAAGGTGCATTTTCTGCACAATCAGAACAGTGGGATCTGAAGTACAACAATTATCCCATGCTGTAGCATTGCCGAGCAGCATCACAGCGCTAAACCTTCGGAGGAAAGTGCAGCGACTCAATTCTTATACATCAGCTCACAGACGCAGCTTTGTGCTGATCCACATCACCCTAGGAGTGATGAGGGGAAAATCTACAGTGTCATCTACTGTACTGTACCCACCCAGAGAGAGAGCGAGGCCAAGTGTGCACTTTCAGGGCTCTGGCAGCTGATGGCAAGCTGCATGAACAGGATTAGAACCTTAAAATGTTAAGTTTTTAACCCTCTATTATTATCACATTTCTATCCAGTGTATTTATTATTGTTGTGGCTATTTCTTTTTAATATTTTTGTCTCAGTGTGTTATATAGTTACATTACAAGGCAATCATGGGACGGTGTTTTTTCATTTTTTGAGGGATATATCAATAGGAATCCCCAAGCTCTCAAAAAGTTGCCTAAAATATATATTTTTTTCCCAACACATATAAAAATCGTGTTATAGAGGGTTAATATTTTGATCCCTATTGGAACTGAGCCAGTCACAATTTTTCTTTTTTTTACTTGAGGACAATATATAATACCCCAGAAATATATATATATATATATATATATATATATATATATATATATATATATATATATATATATATATATATATATATATTTTTTTTTTTACTTTGTATTCCAAAAAATTCAGGTTTTTCCCACAATAATCAAATAAGTCAAATTATTCTATTTTATTTTATTAATTATTGACTTATTATGCAAAATCTCACATTAAGCTGTCGAGGAATGTTAAATTTCATGTATTGAACTGAGTCCAAACCCTGCCGCTGCCCGATCCACAGGTTCACTGCAGTGCCCGCTGACCTGTCCAGGTAAAATTCTGGGCTCTGGACTCAGGTCCTTGACTTTGTGAACACTGTGTCATGCCATGCCTGTGCCAGTGACTGGCACTGCCCGCCCGACGTGCCCATGCCATTGCCCTGGCTCAGTGAGCTCTGCTAATAGCAGTGAAGCTCTTTAACTGAGGAGGGACAAGGGCACGCTCCGCTAAAGGACGAAAAAGCCATCACCCACGCCAGCCGCCGCCTCCTCCAGTGGATCTGACAGAGCTGGGTCATTTATTTCTGTAAGACGGGGAGAGGGCGGCGGATGCTCGGCCTCCGATTGTGTCCAATTCTGCTCCCGTGAATGTTTGACCTTCCCTACACTGCTTGTAATACTAAATCTCTTGTAGGCTAATAACCTTGGCTGATGTAAGCTGAATTGGTGTGGAGTAGCACTAATTAGACATGCCTTACAAAATAACCCTCCCTGCCCTCTCTCTCTCTCTCTCTCTCTTATTCTCTCTCTCCTTCTCTTCCACTCCTTCTCTCCTCGCTTCATTAGCACTCTAGGATTACTTAATGGAGCAGATTAGATAAAACACACACAATCGTGAAGCTCTGAGATTGGACGCAGCAGCTGCAGAGGTAGAAGATGCTCAGTATCTCCATTAAAGAAGGTGGCCAGTAGATAGAACTGGGCGATGTGATACCATATTTTTCGGTGCATCTGATTGTATGGCACATAAAAGGCATGAACGTCTATTTTCCGGTCTATTTTAAAACATAATGTGCACCGGAATATAAGGTGCATTTTAAAAGACACTATAAGGAACTTCTGATTCGTCAGGTTGTGCCACTGGGTGGTGGTGGTAACTAAGTTAAGTAAAGCTAAGCTTAGTAAATGAAACTGTAATAAAAAAGACTTACTTTTAAAGTCAAACAAGTCCTGGATGTTAATCTACACAAATTTCTATCCTGAAACTGTTTATTTGGGTGAGTAAAGTGCTTCCATTTACAACAGTGAAAGAGCTAGCATGGTTTGTGAGTAATGCTAATGCTGCTCCAGCAGTGCTAGCCGGGGTTAGCAGCAGGCTACAGGCTGATAATATTCACCAGTAATACTCAACAGGGAAAGAGCGGTTAGCGGTTAATGCTAATGCTACTCCAGCCCCTACGCTGGAGAACTAAACTGAAACTCCTGTTTAAATCTGTACTTCAGCAGAGTGGCTTTTTTTTTAATACCTGACTGATAAAATTCATTCATAAAGTGCACTGGATTATAAGGCGCACTGATGATTTTTGGGAAAATTAAAGGATTTTCAGTGCATCTTATAGTGCCAAAAATATGGTATTTATCACAATACAGGGCTTATGATTTATTATATATATATATATATATATATATATATATATATATATATATATATATATATATATATATATATATATATATATATATAATTCTGATATTCAAGCTCAAATGGATCCCAGCAAAATTGCAGTTGCATTGTGTGAATTGCCAACACCTGAGTAACCACCGGAACCACCACAGCAACGACCTAGCAACACAATAGCAACCACTTAGAAACATTATAGCAACTGCCTACAATACAATAGCAGACCCCTTGTAATTGGAAAAAAAATAATAATTTGTCCTCCTACAGATTTCTTTTTTTTTTGTCATACTGATATTTTTTGCTGATTATCAAACAAAGTTTAATATCTTTAAATAACTTTAATAAAATCTGAGGAAATATAAAAAGCACATTGGAGGATTTTCCAGCATAAAAGTCCTATTTAAGATCCTCCAGACTTTAACTACACCACTCCAAAACCTTCAATTCGTTTTTTTTAATCCATTCAGTGGTTACCTTGTTGTTAGTGTGCTTTGGGTCATTGTCCTGCTGGAGAACCCAAGTACACCTGAGCTTGAGGATCACTAAGGAACAGATTGACAGAACTAATTCTCCTTCAGGACTTCCTGCTTCCATCTATTACAGCTAGTTGTTCAGGCCCTAAAGCAGCAAAGCAGCCCGAGACCATCATACTACCACCACCATGTTTTACGTTTTCTGGAATTATTTGTTAGTTTTACACCAGATGTAACGGGATGCACACCTTTCCAAAAAGTTCTGCATTCGTCTCAGCAGTCCAAAGAGTATTTACAAAGACCTGGAGATATTTATTTTTTCTCTTTACATTACTTTCAAGTAGTTTTGAATCCAGTACTTTTTTTAAACAACTTTTACTTAAAGAGTAAAAAGCTTTAAAAGAGTTGATGCTTCAACTTCTACAGAATCTATACTTCTACCTACAAAGTAATTAATGGAGATATACTTACTTAATACACACCTTTGATTTTAGGACCAAGTTGGACATTTAATGTGCTGCTCACTATCTGAACATGTACTAAAACCAGGGCTTTTACATTACATCATGTTTTCTTGGGCTTGACTTGGATTAAAAGTCTTTAAATGACCTTCTGTCGACTTCAGTGTCTCTTAAATCACAGAGAAACTTCAGGGGAAAGTTGCCGTCTTTTGTCTCGGCTCCATTTGTCTTCATTCAGAGGGTTTGGCAGGCCTCCTCATCCTCCTTCCTGACTACCTTCTCTTCCTTACTCCTTTTCACTCGTTTTTGTGTCTTTTTCTTTGTCGCTCGTTCCGCTCCGTATCCAGCCCCGCGGTTCCTTCCCCCCACTGCCGCTCCCCCCGTCCCATTTTCTTGTTCTGTTGGCATGCCACCTCAATTTTTAAGGCTACAGTGAGGAGGCTCGAACAAGGACACCTCCGTCCCTCTGTGGTGAAGGTTATAGCCGGGGAAATTTCTGCAATAATAGGATTTGAGGATGGTTAAACTGGGAGGAACATGGTTGTAAAGTAATCAGCTGGTAGCGTGTTATCTGAAAATAACCAGATTAACTCGCTGAACTTTTTAAACTTGCAAGCTAAGATGCCTGCAAATTAGTGCAGACGCAATTTTAAATCATGAGTTTTAATAATGATTTATACAGGAACTAGGATTGTGTCCCGTGACTTTTGCCGAGTCCTGTGGAAGGTAAAAAATACAGTCCTGAGCTGTGGGATTTCTAACAAAGCTGCTTGTCTGCTCGCATGGACAATTCTAGGCAGACACCGCCAGTCGCCATCATTGTTGTCCACTGAAATTACTGTCTACTGCGGTTAGCGCTAGCGGTTAGCTGTTAATGCTAATGCTGCTGCACCCAGCCTTACAGGAAATTAAGCTTACTGTAAATTAGTGCTGGGCGATTTGCACTTTTAATTCGATTAATTCCAATTACAGCTTTAATGCGATTTTTAAAATGGTAATCATGGTTTTTCATCTTTAAATACAGATTTTTTATCTAAAGTATTCGAAAACCGCTACTCAATTCTTAAGTGTTTGTCTGTCTTACCCTGGTTACCAGTGTAACGCGTGACCAGACGGGAGGCGGACGTAAATGCGGGTAAGACAAGATTTATTAAACAAATAAGCAAATAAACAAGTAAACATAGAACAGAGAAGCAAACCAAAACAAGCGAGGGGTAACAATAACAAACGAGAGATAAACTAACAAACAAACAGGAAGAACAACAAAAGCTAAGCTAGACTGAATATAACTAAACAGGGCAGTAGATATACACGAGGATAAATACGTAAATAAATACAAAATAAACAAAGAGACAAACAGGAAATAAACGTAACTAGAAATAACATGACCGATAAATAAACAAGAGCGAGTAAATAGAAACCAAAGACGTGACGTGACAGACAACGGGGGAAGGTGCAAAGACCGACGGAGGACAAGGTGGCAGAGGAGGGCTATTTATAGTAACATAAAACACACTAGAATTGGAAACACCTGGGGAAGGGGCGGAGCTACAAATGAGACACACATGGAAAAGTACTGAGACAGAACACAGGGGCACAGGTCACGTGGGACACACAGAGACACGAGACAGGGCCAAGACGTGACAAGCAGCGCCTCCCACAGACAAGCGCACGCATATTTTCTAAACAAAGCAACAAGCCAAACATTTCAAACACAGCCAAACAAGGTAGAGACATATATAAGGTAGAGATTTAAGTAAAACCAAAATAACAGTAAACATAGTTTTGAACAGTTTGTTTGTCATGTGTAGTGTGAATTTAAGTAGGACAAAAAAAAATCAAAATCGAAAATCAATTTTTTGTAAAATAATCAAAATTTTTTTTGGCCATAATCGTCCAGCTCTACTGTAAATAAACTAACGTGCTTTACTCACTCAAATAAACAGTTTTTAGGAGAGAAATCTGTGTAGATTTTATAGACTGTGTATAGCTGGACAGAGCGTCTCTCAAAAGTGAAGTCACAACAGGTGGGGCGCCCCCTGCTGTTCGGTTGCAGAAAGCTGTGTAACTCCACCCATCCCCATAGGTTTCAATGGCAAAACAGAACAGCTTTCAATCACGTTTTTTTTTTTTATCCAATATACTGTAATTCTACCTTCATTATTTAAAAGCAGCAGCTAGAGTAACCTCTGCTTATATTGTTAATTTTTATATCCCCTCAGAATTCGTTTTTTAAAACGTTATTTAGCTCTATATTCAAAAAGGTGTGTTTATTATTGTGTAAAAGGGCTGGGTTACACCTATAGCCGGGGTGGGACCAATGACTGTATGGGCGGGGCCATAGACTGTGTATAGCTGTGTATAGGCTGTGTATAGGTCTCTCCACAGTCTTTCTCCCTCCTCTGGTCTCTACTGCGCAGACTCGGGTTTCAGGATCGGCAACATTAATTTTTTTACAGTCTTACATCTAGCATTTACCGATTTGTTTACTTAGCTTAGCTTAGCTTTACAGGTCTCACCAATCAGCAAAGACTTTCTAGTGTTGCGCAATGCGCCTTCTAATCCCGTGCACCTCGCTAAAAGATGTTCATTGAAAGTGCGCCTTATAGTGCAAAAATACAATACAAAATACAATAATAAAACATTAGTTAAAATGATTTTGCAGTAAAGGAGAACACTGGCGAATACGAGCGCCCACATTTATACTCCATAGTTCTGCTCCTCTGACTTCTGCTTCTGTTATTTTGGGTATCCACCTTCCTTCACCCCTCCGTCAGCGCTGAACAGATCCAGACTCTGATAGAAATCAGATGAACCCCTCCACCCTGCTTCAACCGGCCGAGGGGATGAGGGGCTCCATCCCAGGGGCTCAGCTGCTGCTGCTGCTGCTGCTGATTCTGAGGGTTGGTTGGAGGGGAGTGGTGCTTTGAGAGTTGACCCTCCATTAGAAAACATCTGCTCTGCCTCCTCAGGCTGGGAGAACGCTGCA